>NW_008680984.1:3017-5826 GCF_000695815.1 Acanthisitta chloris | reverse complement strand
CATAAGAGACTGCACCAGGTTACCTATAAAGGGGAGTGGACTGTGCCCCCTTTCTCTCTTTTTTTCCAGCTCTCTCCTTCCTGTCTTTGTCTATTACTCTCATGCTTTGCCCCAGCTCCAGAACATCCATGCGGCAGAACCAGCCATGCGGCGAGATCTAAGGACTAGTGATTTTCTGTTAGTTCTCTCCCTTTTCTGTCTTTATCTCTCTCTCCCTGTGCTTTGCTTGGGCAAAGCAGGTCTGTCATACTTTACCCCCAAACTAAAGTTTGTTGTGAGAGTGGGGAGACTGTGAAAAGTGGTGTTGTGACCTATTAGCTAGCACCTGTGGCTGTGTGTTGTGGCTTGTGAGCCTGCACCTTTAAGAGGTTCATTATGGAACTTGAGAAGTTACTGTACTACAGTCTAAATTAAGGGCTTGTTATCCCCCACTCTTGTGGAAGTCTGATGTATAAATTTAAGATACTGTTTGCTAATGCCTTTTGGGTGCAAATATTGGGTTAGTTGCCGGAGTTATGGCACAATAAAACCTAAAGTTTCCTGACATGAGGTCCTGTGTCTTAGTTCAGCCCGACGAGAATTGATTATGAACATCACGCCCCCTACAGGTGGGTCGTTACAGTCACCCATCACATGACATGTTTATCCAGATGTGTGTTGGACATTTTGCCCAGAAGGATACTGTGGGAGACTGCTTCGAAAGCATTGCTGAAATCTAAAAAGATTACATCAACTGGCTTCTCTACAGTAACCCTACAGTAACACAGACAGTAACTGAATTGTGTCAATATTATGTTATAGCTATAAAGTCCTACTATCTGTCCAACTCAGCTTGGCTATTTACAAATAATAATTCATTGTGGAGATGGAACCTTACTCAGATTTCTTTTCTTTTAATTTTGCTTCATTTTTCACCTATCCTTGAAAGTTTACGTTTCTCTGAAGAATGTGATGAAAAGGTCTCAGAACAAGTACACTCCTCAAAAGCACTAAAAGCTAGCGCAAGCCTTGCTTTCTACTTCCAGGAACTCAAGACAAACTTTCAAACAAAGCTCAGCAAAATCTCAATAAGATACAGTAATGTCTGTGTACTCACAAGGCTCCAGAAAACAGATCCTAACTCAGTCAGTTTTCCTTCCCACTTTAAGGTAAGCTTTAATTTTCTAGCCTGTAAAATCTGCTTCATGAGACTAATTATGACTAATTTAGACAAAACTACAGTAGAAAAACCCTGTAATTGTGTGATACCACTGGTGCTGAGGGCACCGAGACAGGATGCATGTGGTGGAGCTTGTCTGGGCCATATTGAAAAACAAATTGATTAAAGCACTTCCTTCATCTTTGCTGTTCTGCTCAAATATTTGAACCCTGAAATCACTAAACATATTTGAGGATGAAGGGATGTGGAGCAGAGTCAGAGAGATTCATGGAGCAGGTGAAAACTGATTGCCTGTTCTTTTTTCTTTAGAATAAGGTTTTACTTCTTTTGTCATTGTTAAGGTAAAATACCATTAAGACCATTATCACTGTGGCTGTATCTTACAACCATATGGAGGAAAATCTTCTAAAGTCAGTTTTATACCTACTACTGAAAAAAAATTCCATGTCCCAAGAGGTATTAAAATAATGAAATCTCATATCTCTTATTTTTTCTGTATACTCCTTATTCACACATTGTATTTAACTCATTTTCTCCCGTTATTTCATCATCTATGTCTGTAGATGAATAGTAATAGTGAAATATTCCTTACATTTGCCAGTAAAAGATGGTAATATGAGTATCATTTAATAACAAAAATAACTTAGCATGGAAATTAATATTTTTATTGGAGAGACCATTTTGAATAGCTTTTATTCCAAAACCAAACAAACATACAAAAATCAACTCCACATTGTATTGCATGTGCATTGGAGTTCAAAACAGTTTTACAGCCCAAAACTGAAATACTGAAAATGCAGAAAAGAATTTGTGACATAGAAGAATTATTCTCGGGCTCTGGTCATCATTGCAAAAATAAGCAATTGTCAAGACGATGTGTGAAAAACCCAGGTGATGATAAATAATTCAATTATTGCGAGGTTGGTCCTTCAACACTTATCAGACAAAAAGTTCAAAACGCACCCAACTTCTACCACGCAAAGGGGAAAAAGCATGGAATTTTAACCCATTCCTTCCAGCCATTCCTGCCACTGCATCCCTTATTGCACAGCTCTCAGGATGTGCAAGCTAACCAGTAGGCAAAAAAAAAGAAAAATTGCAAGGCAGTTTATGGTCAGGATCTTCCCTCCACAGGGCATCATGAATTCTCCTTTCCTCTCTGCACCCCTGGGCATTTTGTAGAGTGAGGGGGTCTCAGGGCCCCCACCCCATATCCTCCTTACTCTTTCTGTTGTGTGGCTCCCTCTAGGGTGATATAAAGGGGAATATTTGCTGTCTCTGAGGATGCCCTCTCCCCTCTCACACTGAAGAGAATCAGCTTAGAGAACTGCTTTCTTTTTTTTATCGCCTTTTTTATTCCTTACCCCCTTTTCTCTGTTTTTTTTCCACTCTTTCTTCTTTTTTCCTTTTTTTTTTTTTTTTTTTCGTTTGTTTTGTTTGGTTGGGGTTTTGTTTGGGGGTGTTTTTTTTGTGTAACGCTGCCAAAGGAACGACCTGTGCCTTGCAGCCCCTACGCACAACTTCAGCGGTACAACAGCGCGAAGGGGCGCGGAAGGGAGCAGAGCAGCATCTCTCTCTCTCACACACACACACACACGCTTGCCGGAGCTCTGCTGGTCCCCAAAACTCAGCTAAGGGCCCAGAAATTCT
>NW_008680984.1:0-2985 GCF_000695815.1 Acanthisitta chloris | reverse complement strand
GGGAGAGCCTGCCCAGCGCGGCTGCAGTCCTGGGGGGAAAGGGAGAGCTTCGGGGATCAGCCTTCCCCGAAGCTCTCCAGCCGCTTATTCAGCAGCCGAGAGCTGTCTTTCAAAATAAAATAAAATCGAATAAAAAAAAAACGGAAACAAAACAACAAAACGAAACAAACAAAAATACCCAACAAACAAACCAAGCAAAAAAGCTCTATACAAACGGCAAAAAGAAAAAAACTCAAGAAAAACAACAAAATCTAACAAAACAAAAAGCAAACAGTGTAAACAAGAACCAAACAAATAAACGACATTTAAAAGATGAAAATACCAAAAAAAAAAAACTGAAAAAAAAAGTTAATCACTGAAGGAAAGCAGGAGGCCAGGAGAAAGAGGGAGGATGCCGTCAAGTCGCTGAGTCGTTTTCTATGGCATCCCAGAAGTTCGGGAGTGGGAAAGGGAGGTGAGGGGACGGGAGAGGAGGGGAAGGACGTGTCGGTATCGATCCGGTGGCGAAATCACAGAAACGTTATATTATCTATTTTAAGGCAGATGTCACTCATCTCCCTTCAATTCACTTGCAGGAGCTGCAAACGAAAGTTATTTTAATGTGAGGCATCATGTTAATGGTTCTAAATATGATAATAGTAGTTTCTAGTTTGCCCTATGAAAAGCTTTTTACTCAAGCAGATTAAAATAGTTTGGAGAATAAAAAGCTCTGCTATGGTGCTTGAGTAATTTAGTAGCAATAGCTATGACCCCCACCAAGCACAGAACTCTGCTTAATTACATGTATTGTGTATCTATACTAAATAATGTTTGAGTTACTTATTTGTTTTTCATAATTCTGTTTAGAAATCCCAGATGGCTTATACATCACGAATATTCCAGTATTTGCTTTGTTGTTGTTGAAAAGGGGACCTGCAACTCAATGAATGCCTTGTAAAAATTAGTTACTTCAATGAGAAAAATTGTGATGCAAACCCCTGCATTTTTCTCCCACAACTGTGATTTTTATTAAATTTCATATGAAATATAGATGTAAAAGACAATTTCAACTTTTTTTCTTCTGTGTTTTCCCAAAAATTATTAAAAACACAGTAACTGACCTGTTCCTTTCCATAATCCACTTCAATCATAGGAGATTAAATCATAATTTTTACAGATATTTCCAATTTGCTTTCACTTTATATCTCAGTACAATATTTTGTAGCATTTTGGAACTCGGAGCTCCAAAGCCCTTTAGCAAAGATGCTAGGAAGATGCTTAACTTTTTTAAAGGCAAAATAAACACAATCTTTTTTTTAAATATACATTGTGTTAGGATGACAAATACAGTTACTTTTAAGTTTAGGTCCATAACAGAAATGTATATAGTTTTAATTAATCTCCTAATAATAAATAGCTTGGATTATAGGATTCCAAGGGATCTGCAAAACTTAGAATTCTGCTTAACAAGATCACCAGCTTTATTGTGATTTAGTCAGAAATACCAACAGCTTTTTCAGAAAACTACCACTATTGCTACTGATTAAATTAATAAGGGGAGGGTGGATGTGCACAACTCTTTTTTTCTGGTGTTTTTTTTTTTTTTCACTAGCAAGGGATGTGTTTGCACAGACTACTGGGTTATTATAACACAGAGTTTTTTGATTTTATGAAAGTTTTAACTGTTAATCCAAAACACACTGAATGTAAATCAATACATTGCTGCAGGTATTTTTCAACTGTTGCTTTATTCTTGTACATCAATCAAAGCACCTGAGGCTTCCCATCAGCCCTCCTCTGCTGTGTTTGTCAAGACAGATATAACAAGCTTGCCTGGGAAAAGCCCTGGTCTTTATGCACGTATGGCATCTCCTTTACACAGAAAAGAGAGAGTTCACAGAGAGCTGCCTGGTGAAGCACCAAATGCTGTGTGAACTCAAAGGAGCTGTGCCAGCATCTCCAGTCCATAGGAGAGTTTTTGTTTCAGTAAAAGTGAAGCTTGGGGAAATTCACAGTAAAGGTCTGTCATGTCAGAAATACCCGCTCCTTGTCAGGAGCTTGACAGTCAGTATTCAGTTGGGGGATTTATGGCTGCTGGAGTTGACTGCATTAATAGGTTTCATTATTTTGTAATCTTCCCTTGAGAATGAAGGCTTTGTTTTATCAATTAGGCAATCAAGGGCTACATAAAATGTGTCCTTGTGGGTGTCAGCAGTCTGAACAACTGCTAGAAATTTTCTTTCCTTGTATGAAGCAATTGTTTTAAAAAAAAACCCAAACAGTTTAATTGCAGCCTGACTGTGCCAAAACACACAGTAGTTTATGTCACTTGTTATAACTATAATCCTTTGGGGTTTGAGAGGAAAAGTTTGTAGCGGGAGAGCTTTCCCATTCCCCAGACTAAAAATGGCACATAAAGTCACACAAGATTTTAACCTGTCTCTTGTTCTGAACAAATCACACATATTTTTACAAAATATGTATGTTCGACAATACAATTTTAAAGAAAAGGCAAAGAATATTAACACAAAGAGGAATTCCTTCTTCAGCAATATTCTGATTGTTGTGGGTCAGTAGGATCCAGTTTAACCCAAAATAGCAAGGCAGCAAGGGTAGCCATTACATAGATGAAACACCAAAATTATTTCTGAAGATCCTATAGCAATTTTAAATGATTTCAGGAAAACTCTCCAGCACGACTACTTTCATTCAACCTGGGGACGGATGAGGAAATAATCGAGAGTCTGTGGTCAAGATTAAGGGTAGGGTTCGATCAGTGGATGTTATAGTGGGGGCCTGCTACAGACCACCTGATCAAGAGGAGGGTGTGGACGAAGCCCTCTACAGACAGATGAGAATAGCTTCAAGCTCACAAGCCCTAGTCCTCCTGGGGGATTTCAGTCACCGTCATATATGTTCAAAGTGCATAGGCAGTTCTGGAGATTCCTCAAATGTGTCAGCAATAACTTCCTTACGCAAATGATAGAGGACCCAACAAGAAGAGGA
>NW_008680983.1:0-11983 GCF_000695815.1 Acanthisitta chloris | reverse complement strand
CGAACTCAGCTCAGCTCCCGCCGCAGCCTGCGAGACAGAGGGAACGTCAGCGCCCGCGTCCCTGCGCCCCGACACCCTCTCCCCCCGCGCCACGGGCTGCTGCCCAGGGCTGCTGCGCCTTCCTCCTCCTCCTCCTCCCATCCCTCCAGCACTGGTGGCTCACACCCACCAGCTCTGATCTCTCATGTGTGAAGAGGGGACGATTCTCTGCTCCACTTCATCAAACCCACCGGGGACGGGAGGGGAGGCGGCTGGAGCCGCCCCGAGCCATGTCCCAGGGTCGGAGTGGGCACAGGCACCCCGAGCCCACCATGGGATTTTTCAGAGGAGAAGCAAAGCCAGTTCCTCCAGACACACCAGCATTTCCAGCCCTGCTACTCCCATCTACGGACAGCAGGGACTTGTGGCAGGGAGGGTCGAACACCAACTGGGGACCTTGTCCCCTGGGATGAGAGTCACCTCCATCCCCAACAGCACAGGCAGATGCTACAGCACAAACCATGCACAAGGTCTGGGAGCACCTTGTGCTGTTTCAAGTCCTGATTCAGCCAGAAAAGCACACTTTCGCTAAATTTTTCAAAAAGGACAGTTTTCTGTCCTTAAGCGTGTGTGACGAGGGACACTTCTCAGCAGCAGTGGCTTGAGGCAGAGCTTCAGGTGGGAAGCTGAGTAGGACACGGCCCTGAAAGCCTGGATAGCCCCTCACCTGGCTCTATCACCCCCCTTCCAGTCCCAAGATCCTGCAGGAACTGCTCCTGCTCCTCCTTCTACCAAACGCAAAACCCTCCTCCAACCAGCCCTGCTCACCCAGTGGTGGGCAGAGGCTTTAGCCAACAGATAGAGGGGATTCAGTCCCCACAGCTTCACAGCTTGAAGCAGCATCCCATCAGGCTCCCGACCCAGCTGGAGCCCAGCTTTCACACCTCATCCCAGGGGAACATCCCAGCTTTCACACCTCATCCAAGGGGAACATCCCAGTGGCTGCCAAGGAGGGGCCATGCCCCACCGCAGGGTTGTTTTGATGGCCTCCCCTTCCCCTTGCTAATAAGTTTTGTCACTATTTTTAGTGCATTTGATTAGGATAATGAGCAGGAGCTGACTGACAGCTCTTTAAGATGTTGAATGGTTTGTAATTTGTACTTGACGAATACTCACTGGCAATGATTGCACAGCGGGATGGAGGGGGGAAGCTGCAGCCCCAACTCCAGGCTGCAGCACATACAAATAAGGCTGTGCCGTGTAAGCACGTGGTGCCCATGTCCCCACCACCCAGGCATGCTGTGACACAGGCTCCTGGGCACACGCTGCGAGGCCACAGTCATGATTAGACGAAGCAGGGCTAAAAAAGCCACAAGGGAAAACTAAATACACCTCAGTTTGGGGTCAGCCACACGCTGAGGTGGTGAAGTGCCAGGTCCTCTGATGGGGAAGGGACAGGTCCCCAGGTGGATGGATGCATTTGCAGCCTCATGCTGCCAGGTTTGGGTGTTGGGTGGCTGCAGCCTGGCACTGTCTGGCACCCCTGGCACAGCCCTGCAGCCTGCTCAGGCATATCACTGGCATAGCCATGGGCTGGGATCAACCAACCGGCCAGGACTGCTATCCCCACCTATCTCCATGTTCTGCTGGCTCTACATTCGGGATCTTCCCAGCCCATTATTCCCCCTCAGCCAGAGGGGAGAGTACCAGGACTGAGCCCAACCACAAACCCTGCCTGGGGCAGAGGCAGCAAGGAGAGGCCACCCCTGCCCTCCCCTCTCCAAAAGCAATTAAAAATGAAGCACACTCGGCTGCACAACTCAGCTCAGATCAGATCACGGCACGCGAGACAGCAGTGTCCGTCCTCCCCCGCTGGCGCTGGAAACGCCACCTGGACCGCCCAGCATCCCTGTGCCTTCAGCACCCCCACCCTGGGGTTTATCCCCCCAAATTAACGGGCAAGTTGGGAGGCAGGAACAGGCTCCATCCTCTGCCCTACCTCCCTGTGGCAGAGATGCTCTCGCAAACCAACAGCGAGGGGAACTGGCTGCTCTCTGGTGATCCTGCTCCACTGTTTTCCGCTGCGCCCGGACTGCTCAAGGATACAATGGCCGTGGTACGGGCAGGCTGACAGCGGCTGGGCGAGGGGAAGTGATCTTATCGTCTTTGCAAAGACACTAACAAAAGACACTGATTGGGAGCAGACAAAACACAGCAGAGACAGAAACCTTGGGAAATGCCACGACAGGCTGGGGCCCAATTGCAGACACTGAGCCTTGGGGAGGGAGACATCTCTGGCAAAACAGGCTCTGTCCTTGGGGCTGCTCCAGAGCTGGGTGGGTGTCAGCGGCACTGCTGGCAGGCAGGACGGGGTGGGTGCTGGGGAGAGGTGGGAGACATGGGCAAGAGGCTGGGAACACCAGTGCTCACCCACTGATGGAAGGAGACGAGCTGAGCCGTGTCCCCGGCTCACAGAGCCCTGGTGAGATTAATCACGGCAACTGTCTCACACCAGACTGAAAAATGAAGCATGCGGGACAGCGGCGAGACAAAGCAGCCTGGTGGCACCCAGCCCACGACAGCAGGCACCAGGGACAGGGAGAGGCAGAGAGCAGCAGTCCCAAACACAGCCAATCCCTTCATCCCCTTTGCACACAACTGACCTCCTCCCAGCAGGACTGGGAGCCAGCTGGGGCAGATCCATGCAGGACAAATGGAAGCCACCTCCAAAGCCTGCCATTAAACCAGAGGTCTCAGGTTGAAGGCAGCCAAGAGCCAAAGGGCACCCTGCCATCCCCTGTGTCCGCCTGCATGGGTGGCACAAAGAGGTGGCAGTGCTGCCCCTGCCATTGCTGTCCCGACAGCAGTGTCAGAGCTGTGGGTGATGAATCACCCCAACTTGGTCAGTGCTGCCGTAACCACTGCAAAGTGGTCTTTTAACCACCTTAAGGTGGCACCCTGTTCCCCTCCCGCCATCACCTCCTGCTCCCTCCCCACATTTTGGCAGGACATGCAGCCCCAGACATGCTCACACAGTAGTTCCCCCCTCGGTCCCACGGGATGCTCCTGGTTTTGCCCTTTCCCACGCCCAGCAGCACAGCTAAGGGCCAGTGAGCATCGGCACAGCCCCCAGTGCTTTGGGACAGCCTCGCTGCCCTGGCTCAGCTCACCATCCCCTCTGCCACCCGAATATACCTGGTCACTATGTCCCACACTGAAAAAGTGATTCCTGTCCCCTGTCTCATGCCATCAGGCTTTGCTTAGTACAAGAGGGGGAACAGAGATATGTTTCTGCCAGGCTGGGACCAGCCCCGCTGCAATGTCCCAGGTGCTGGTGAAAAGGGGCAGCTGCTCCCCCAGCCTCACAAAATGGGGTGTGGAGCTGCTCTGTCTGGGCTGTCCCTTCAGGCCTTCTCCTCTGCAAAGACACTAATTTCTCACCTGCACTGACTCCTAAAACAGAAGGAGCGATGCAGAGTTGCTCAATTCATCTCTCAGCTCCAATCTGGGGACAGTAGAAGCCAAAAAGCCACAGGCAGGCAGCCCTGCTGCCTGTCCAGGATCCCTGCTTTGCCCAGTGACTGCATGGTGAAAGCACCTGAGTCAAGGCACTCCAACCCGCCCCTGGCTCCCCCTGGCTGATGGAAAGCTCTCCCAGGTGAAGGAATGGCTGGAGGAGGAGGGCAGTGTGGCTGCTGCGCGGGGCCCCAGCTACACACTCCCCACGGATGTAAGTCCCAGCCCCTTCTATCTGACCCTGTCAACTCCCGTTAAATTTAAAACCATCTTAATTAAAGCTCCACAGCCCAAGCTAGCAGAGGCCAGTGCGTCACAAAAAGGGAAAAGATAATTAGATCAACCATCCAAATTCACTCCCTCCAAGCATGGGGGAGAGCCTAGGTCAGGAGTGATGCAAAATACCTCTGAAAAGACATGTCAAAACAGGCAGTTTAAAAGCCCAAAACAAACCCCTGAGAAGCACAGAAGCACATTCTGGATGTTCATGTGGCCAAGAAACTGGGAAACTCCAAACATGCACAGAGGGAGCACACAGGGAGCTCCATCATTGTGGGGCCATCCCCTCAACAGATGGAATTTGGCTCGCTGGCAGTGGCTCTGCTAACACCAGTAGCTGCACACAGCTGCAGGCTGTGCCCCCACTACTTCCATAGCACCCCTAAATCAGGCAAGGGCAGGGGCACCCCCCCCAGCACCATCTTTCATAAGACTGGCAGGAGAAAGCCACAAGCCTTATCTCCCCAAAACAATGCAACCAGCTGCCCGGAGAGAGTGGGATGTGCCAAAAGTTGTCCTTGCTGGTGCCAAGCTGAGCGCTTGGTTTTAAGCCTTTTTCTCCCCCAAGGGATGGGAGAAGGCAAGGTAGCCACTGCCACACCTTGTCACATCCCCATCACTGCACTGCAGCAGGCCTGGGTACCAACAGGGCCACGTCTTCAGATCCACTGATATGCACATGCATCATTTCTGCACTGTAAGGGCATCTGTCAATTAGAGATGGGAAAACAAAGCTTTCTCACCCCGAGGGTGGTCCAGCACAGGAACAAGGGCTTTGGAGTGGTGGTGGGATCTCCAACAGGAGACGCTCAGAGCTGGCTGGGTGCTGTGCAGTCTGGCTGCACTGGCACTGCTCTGCGTCAGAGCAGGGATGCCTAACACTACCTCCCAGCCTGACTCAGCCTGTGCCTCCAACATTCCCACCAGGACACCAGCCAAAGCCAGGAATTGCCCAACCAGCTCCAGCAAATGCTTTCCAAGGCACACAAAGCCTTTGGCCTGCATTAACCTGAAGCTGGCTTCTCCCAGACAGGTAATGAGGGCACTGTTCTCTCCTCCTGCCAAGTCCAGGAGAAGGAAACTGAAAGGAAATGTTTTTCCAAGGGCAGAAGTGCCTGTAGGGCTGGGAAGAGCCAATGTTGGGCAGGGAAACACTGATGTCGAGCTGGGATGGCAATAGGAGCCGGAGCTCCTGGCCACTAGGGCTGCCTGGAGCCATGGGGCAATGCTCCCCAAAACAGCCCTCTGGCTCAGCACTGGGGGCTCAGTGCCCACCCAAATGTGCCTTTTTAACACTGGCCCCTGGGCATGCTGGCACCCATGAGCTCCCACTGCCAGCCACTCAGTTGTCCAGCTTCCCATGGCCCATCACATCACTGTTGTTCCCATCCTCCAGGCAAAGCACGGAGATGAGGGCCTGGCCCTGCTGGAGGCAGTGATGGAGACCTGGTGACCCGAGCTGGCCCGCTGAACAGGAAGGAGGATTTTTGTTCCCCATTTCTGCAGTGCCTCTCCCAGCACAGACAGCCTCAGGCTGCGGGAAATGGAGTTTGCTTCTGCTTTCTGCAAGGGAACATCAGCCCCGGGAGCTCTTCGGGGATGGCTGTGGCAGCACCCAGCCCACCCCATGCTCCTGGGGAAGGGGCAGGCAGCTGCAGGAGGCTGATCTGACTCACAGGTGGCTCAGATCCGGCTAGAACAGCAGTGCCACCTGCGCGTGCCATGGCTCCAGGGCTGCCGCACCCATTCCAACCCGGGTGAGGATGGCGGTGCAGGCAGGCGGCAAATCTCCAGGGCAGGGGGAGGAAGGGGGCAAGGAACGCAGGAGGCAGAAAAGCTCCAGATCTGAGCAAGTTACAACCACCCCTGGCCATGCTAGCGTCACTGCTAAAACATTTCCACTTTCAGAGAAACCAGCCCAGCCAGTCCAGCCAGGAAAGGAGCTCCTGGGGCTCCACTGGCCCTCCAGGGCCAGAGCTGCAGTCCCACCAGCCCTGCAGAGGGGTCCTGTAGGACCCTCATGAGAGGAAATCTCCCAGCAGCCCTCCTGACATGGATCAGGAACTGAAACACTCACTGGGAAAAAAGGAAAAAGGCAGAGAGGGTATGTGCACCCTCAACACAACCCCCGTGGGGCTGGACATTGACCCACTCCTGGCTTGAAGCCACAGGGACTTGGAGGCAGGACACGAGCTGGAGTTCAACGCAATGGGAGGGGATGGAGAAGCCAAGCAGAGGCCAAGGCTCTTCCGTCACTGATTTCCAACACTTCCCACTCTGCAGACCTCTGAACAGTTTCAAACAAATAAGCAGGATCTCGTGCAGCAAATTTATGCTGATTGTCATATTATTTTCCTGAGTTACTCTGGGACTCTGAAGCATCTGCTTGACACAAGTCACATGCTCTGGGGAATCATGGAGCCACCAGTCCAAGTGCATATATGCTGCATGTGACTGCAGGTCAGGGCTGGGTGATCAGGATCAGCCTCCAGCAATGCATGCTCCACTCCTGCTTTCACCTATGCGGACAAGGATAGGACCAGGAGCAGCTCCTGCAGCAGCAGGCACAGCCCAGGACTGTGGCTCTGGTCTTGGCACACCAAGGAATACTCAGGGAGCCTTGACATCGCTGGTGATGGAGCCCTGAGAGATGCTGGTCCCCACAGCCACTCCCATCTGCACCACCAAAACAAAGCAACTCGCTCAGGATGCGGCAGCGGAATTAACCAGAGAGAGTCTTGAGGGGCAAACTGCTATCAGCCAGTCCCAGACTGCATTTCCAAGCCCCAGAAAGCTGCATCACATTCCCCAGCCACTCCAGGGGTGAGTGGGATGCTTGGCAGCTCCACAGGAGATGCCAGGAGAGGAGCTGGCTGGGAGGTGCAGCCCCAGACGGAGCTCACTATCAACAGCCCGAGCAGATGAAAAACAAAGAAAAACGCTGAGCTGGTGTCTTTTATCCCTGTCACTCCTGGAGCAGAGAGCCAGGCTCCACACACCTCCAGCCCTGCACTGCTCGCTGAAGGGATGGGAGGGGAGCAGAGATGGGTTCTGAGTAAGGTGGATGGGACCAGTGGTGTGTGACCAGTGAACTTTGCACCCTCCCATGGCACCTCTCCAGCCCTTGCTTGTGCTGCTTGTTCTACAGAGACAGGATGAAGGGATGCAGGGACAAAGGGCACCTCGTCTGCTTTCTATCACCTGTGGCTCATGGTGCCTTCAGCACAGCCCACCCACACCACAGCATGAGAGCGATCTCCATCCCCAAAGCACCAAGAAGGGCTCAGATGAGTGTGCATACACACACGTGCACACACAGCTGTGCCAGCAGCTGCCCCTTGATACTGCCCTCCTTGCCTGGCCCCAGCTGCACACACCAGTCCCAGCATCCTGAGCCTTCCCATCCCACATGCTTCCAATCTCAAGTGTCCATGATGTTGGAGCAGGGAACTCATCCTGGTCTCAGTGACCCTTCCTCAACCCACATCCTCCCTTGCCCAGTGTAGGAGGGTGCTCACTGGCAGCTCCCACTCAGCTGTGCTGAGGATTCCTGATCCTTCTCCTGGCACAGCAGGGCCCCACCAGTGCCTGCCCAATGGGCAGGGTAAGGAAAAGGCCAGTCCAAGCAACTTCAACAGCCTTTTCATGTTGCTTTTCTCACAGAAGTCAGAAAGCACACGCTTGCACCTGGGAACATGTGAAGCCTAGGACAGCACAACCTGACCCTGCTGCCACTGGCTGCAGCTGAGGATGAGGAAGGTCGTTGTGCTTCGTGGAGAGCATTTGCCCTGCCTAAGGGAAAGCTTTGCCTGTGGTGCATGCATGGGGTAGAGCAGTGCAGCTGGGGCTGGGAGAGGGGGAAACCGAGGCACACACTTGGTGTAAAACCTTACCAACCTCCAACTGTAGCTTCCCAGGCACTCTCAGGGGAAACTGAGGCACACAGTGCTCTTTACTGGGTGGGGAAGCAAGGTGGAGCAGTGAAACTCGGACACGTTGCTGCACCTCCAACCCCAAATTCTTGCTAAAGGGTGCCCCGAGGCGAGACATTTTAGGATCAATGTAGCCCCGACCTTGTCACGCTGCCCCCAAACTGGGACATGGCATGGGAAGGGGGACACATGGCTCTGGACAGGCTGGACTTGTTAACCTCACTCAGCAGTGGGCTTTTACCATCCCTGCCCAGGTTTTTTGTGGCCAAGGTTGCCAAGCACAGTCAGGTAGGATGGCAGCAGGCGTGACAGGTTGAGGCTCTCTTCGTACCATGCAGTCAGGTCCATCCATCCACCTATTCATCTATCCATCCTCAACAGAGCAGCTTGGGGCCAGCTGAAACCTCACAGTCATGGGAGCGAGACCACAACACATCAAGCATGGGACGGGGCCAGGAAACTTGGGGCTGGGAAACTCGGGGCCAGCCTCCGAGACTTGCAGTGCAGGGAAGGAAGCACAGCACAGCCTGAGTCACAAGTGTCCCTGTGTTGCCAGCAGCACTGACCCAGCAAAGCCACTCGCTCTTCACTGCAGACCTCAAAGCCATCCTCATGCCCTCCTGGCATGAGGCCCATGGCTGCGAGGTGAGGGTGGGCTTGCCACTTCACTGCAGACCTCAAAGCCATCCTCACGCCCTCCTGGCATGAGGCCCATGGCTGTGAGGTGAGGGTGGGCTTGCCATGCACAGGCTCCATTTCTTCTATTTGTGCCTTAAATGCCTAGGCAGTTCTGTTCCTCAGATTCCTCCAGATGAGCCCACCGACCCTGTACACCAGCCTACAGATGTTTCAGATGCTGCATCTCCACTGAGACCACCTGGAGTCAAGGGGCTCAGGCAGATTTTAAGGTCTGAATTAAAATCAATGCCCAGGCCTGCCTTGCCCTGCGGCCCATGCCCCTGGCAGCCCAGCCAGCCCCCAGCCCTCCCAAACCCCTCCCTGCTCCGCAGCGAGGGCAGCCAGCAGATCCATAGCCTGGAGGGGAAGTCAGCGCAAGACGCAGATTTGCAGGTCCTGGTTCCTGGCCCAGGTTCAAAACCACATTTGTTCCTGAAATCTGTTTCAGGGCTTTCTTTTCAAAGCGCGTGTGCAGAGGCATGTGTGCAGCAGCACCGATCCCAACGCGGCCAGCACGGAGGTCACTGTGCCAACACGGGCTGAGCTGGGGGCCTGAGTGCCCCCAAGCACCAACCACAGCCCTTCCCAATGCAGCCATGCTCAAACAATTCCTTGTATTTATTTTTTTCCCTCCTAAGCACACAACAGGCACTAGGACTGGAACTAGATGGTCAGGGGGGTTGGAACTAGATGAGCTTTAAGGTCCCTTCCAACCCCAACTTGATTCTATGACACACCAGACTATCTCTCAGCTTGCTGCCCATTGAAAAGATGAGGAACCGAAGGCTTTAAAACAGCCCCGTGACACACAGCATGTTTTTTGCTGATGGGTGGAAACTTCAGCAAGACATGAGCCCCAGGGAGCCGGTCTGCACCACCCACAGCTACAGGCAGTTGGGAAGAGGAGTTTGGACTGCAAGCAGCAACAATCCGCGCTCCTGTCCCAGGAACAGCTATGTATGGATGGTTATTTCCATCCAGAGGTCTCAGCTGCTCTCTGGGCATGGGATTAAAGGGCTCTCTCCCACAGGGAGCAGCGTGGGGATGTGCTGCTGTCGGACCAGGCCGTTTCCGATGGGATGCACGTTGGACACATCTCCAGGCGGGCTTCGGCGTGAGATGCAGAACACTGCGGAAGTGAGCTCAGATGGGAAATTGTTCCAAGAGATAAAGAAACAAGTTGGAAACTGAGCTGCAAAACAGACAGTACAGGAAACAATAGCACTTCAGATAGGCTTTCCAATTTCCCCCAGCCATGCCAGGAGTCCGCTGCTTTGTCCCAGTGATGCTCAGAGGTTCCTCTCCCTTAGACACCCTGGGAGGAGGCAAAGGCTGCTCACCCCTACTCTTTCAAGATCTTGCAGGCATTTGCTGATTGTTTAAGTGAGAGGTTATGGACCAAATCCTTAAGGTCTCAGTAGAGTTTAGCTCTGTGATGACTTCCAAGGCCAGGCAGGATCACTCACCAGTAGCGGAGAGAGGCACACAGGATTTCAGAGGCATGGGAGCCTCGTGGTCCATCCCCTCCATGCCTCATGGGTCTGGTGAAATGATGCTGCTTCGCACGAGCTGACCATCCTGCTAAGGGTCATCCCTTCCTCAGGATCACTGATGCCCCCTCTGTGCCACTGAGGCAGCAAAGGACCCTCTTGTCTCTGCAGCAGAGCCTCCACATCCGTCGGTCAGCGCAGCACTCTCCTCATCTCGTCCCCCAGCTCCCCAGCCAGGGGCTGGGACGGCCCTTTCTGCCTCCCCGTGGAACCTCCATGATTTTCCATCACTCTGGCACAAAGTCGTTAAAGGGCAGAGCTATCATTAGGGCATCGCCATCACACAGGGAGCACTGCAAGGCCACTAACGATCGAGACAGGGAACATTGGACTTCCCTCTGCTGCTGCTGTGCAGCTCATAAATAAACCCGTCTCGGGCTGTTTTGGCAAAGGCAGGAGGTGTTTGGAGGAGTCTCTGCCCTGCTGCTCCGGGGTCAAAGCTTGGAACTGAGAATTGACCCTTGATTTCCCAAGCAAAGGTGTCCTTCTTTGACAAACGAGCATTAGCTGGCTAATGATTACAGAGTCTGAGCTCTCCGGGGAGCCAGCACACGAGCAGAGGCTCAGAGACACCGACTGCCAAGGTTTTGCTGTGGCCAGATCCAGAGCCTGCCGAAGCAGCACAAACAGCTGGCTTAGCACAGGTCACCCAGGATCAGCCTCTCCAGCTGCAAAGGTGTCAGGAGCAGCCCCACAGTGGAAATAACAGAAAGGATATTGCTTTAAACCACAAGATTGCTGATGTCTCTCTGCACATCCCCATCCTTCCTGGTCAGCCCTACCAGTCCCCTGCGACTTTCTGACCACCACCTGCTGCATGGGGGGCCTGCGCACATGTTGAGCCACTGGGGGCTGAGTGGGGTCTCCAAGCCTGGCAGGGACAAACAGGTTCCCACCATTAACTGCTGGGCCTTGGGAAGGTTTGTCATGACTCGGTTCTTGTGCCAGTCACTGCTGGCAGCAGGTATCTCCTCGGCTGAGAGGAAAGCAACAAAGCCACCAGCTCCCTCCTGCCATATATTTCCTCCCCTGGGAGCACCAGCAGGGTAGGAAGCAGAAAAATCAAGGGTACATGCTGTCCTGTCCCTGTCCCCACTGCTTGTCCCAGGAATCCCTCAGGCTCTGCACCCTCCACTGTTCCCAGCTCCTAATGCCACAGGGTGGTGGAACCTGTCTTGGGAACCCCCTGGCTGCAGGGAGCAGCCACATCATGTCCCTTCCCTTTGCATCACTTCTGGGGAACCAAGAGGATGGGCCATGGCACACACAGAGCAGCACAACCTGCTCCCTGCAACCTATAACCTTTACTGCTGTTCAAGTGTCTTTGGGACCGGGACCACAATCAGAGTCACTTCCCAGCCCCAAGACCAGGCCTGAGCCCTGGCACACTGCAGGAATCGTTGAAGCAAGGAAGGGCCGGGGGAAAGTGCACTGTGCAGGGCCAGCAAAACACAGGGAGATACAGCAGATCATTCCAGCAGGTCTCACAAGAGGCTGCTCAGCTCCCTGAGATGATGCTCAGCACCAGACAGGACCACGCCAGGATCAGACCCACAAGATGTCATAGATGTCATCCCCCTACCAACCCCGTCCCCAGTGCACACAGCCCTGTGCAGTGGCCCCATCCCTGCAGGTTGCTCCCTGTGTCCACCCCAAGCAACACTAGGACACAGCACAGCCTGTCCAGGCAATGAGCAGGATAAAACCTCATCCCGACTCCAGCATTGCTCAGGGCAAAACCATGACACTCTGGCATAGCACCGGGGGCTGTGACAGACAGCAGGGACACACCAGTGCCACTGCTTGCAGCCACACATAGGGGTTGGAGTGCCCAGGCTGCGACGGGGGAACTTCCTAGCTGGATAAAGTCGGGGCTCTGCAGCCCCCCAGCAGGCTAAGCCAGCCGGGCACGGTGAGGGGCAAAGCAAGGGGAACGGCTCGCCAAGCCCACCAGGGCTGGACACCGGCCCCAGAATCACCGGCGAGCAAACACGACGAGGGAAGCGGATCTGGAGACATCAAAGCAGGGGGGCGATGAATATTTCATGT
>NW_008680982.1:3733-13491 GCF_000695815.1 Acanthisitta chloris | reverse complement strand
GCGCCCGGCGCAGCGACTACAACTCCCAAGTGCTCTGCGTGCACCGCCCGGGTGGGGCCTTCACCTTTCTGGGGAGAAATTCTTATTGATGTCCAACCTAAACCTCCCCCGGCACTGCTGGAGACGTGTCCTCTCGTGCTGTCGCTAGTTGCCTGGGGACAGAGCCTGGTTCCCTGGAAGAAGAGCCCAACTCCCACCTGGCTGCAATTCCTGTCAGGGACTTGTAGAGAGTGAGAAGGTCCCTCCGAGCCTTCTTTTCTCCAGGCTGAGCGACCCCAATTCCCTCAGCTGCTCCTCATCAGACTTGTGCTCCAGCCCCTTCTCCAGCTCCATCGCCCTTCTCTGGACACGCTCCAGTACCAGAATGTGTGTCTTGTCATGAGGTGCCCAAAACTGGACACAGGATTTGAGGTGTGGCCTCACCAGTGCCCAGTACAGAGGGACAGTCACTGCCCTGGTCCTGCTGGCCACACAATTGCCGGTACAAGCCAGGATGCCCTTGGCCTTCTTGGCCACCCGAGCACACTGCTGCTCATGTTCAGCTGCTGCTGACCAGCACCCCCAGGTCCCCTCCCAACAGGCAACTTTCCAGCTGCTCTGCCCCCAGTCTGGAGTGCTGTGTGGGGCCGTTGTGACCCAAGTGCAGGACTCTGCACTGAGCGTTGTTGAACCTCACACCATTGGCCTCAACCCATCGATCCAGCCTGACCAGATCCCTCTGCAGAGCCTTCCTACCCTCCAGCAGATCGACACTCACACCTAACTTGCTGTAATCCAAAAACGTACTAAGGGTAGACTTAATCCCCTCATCCAGACCATGAATAAAGATATTGAACTGACACCCCTGACAGGGGCAGAAACTTCCTGCTGGTTACTGGCTCACCATATTGCTGAGGTGTGGGACTGCAATTGGGAAGATTTGTGGCCGTAGGTTGTTTTGAGGAACACATGGCTTAGTTACCAGAAGCTGCAGCGTTGCTTTAAAATATTTCAACTGATAAATACTTAAACAAACACAATTTGTTTTCTGGTGCTGTGTTTTTACAGTGGAATGTTGTAGGTCTCTCCCTGCAATATGAAATTCCTTGCATCCTACACCCAACACCTGTGACACCTCCTGGTGTCACAGAGTGCCACACAGTCCCTGCACCCAGTGTAACACACGCAGATCCAGCTGGGCTCTAATAAAATATAAACACGGGTGAAAATGTGAGGCATTAGGCTGTGAGTCAAAGAAGTCATGGTATGTGGACACGTCACTGTGCCACTCAGCAGTGCCAGCAAGGGAAACACACTCACAAGGGCTGATTGTTGAACGTGTTTCTTTCCAAGAGCCACACAATGTCCTGTGTGTTTTCCAGGCCTTTATAGGGAGACTTACCACTGCTTCAAAAGGGAAAGGTAAACAGAAGTCAGAGGAAAGATTAAAGCAAACAGAGGTGTTAATACAAAGCAGTGTCAGTGTTCAGGCTCTATGAGATGCACAATGGTTTCTACAAATCTCCCTGATATTTTCTAGGTACTTAGGTGTGCTTTGTTTGATTATCAGATCCCTACTTTTCTGAGATTAATTTAAAAGGCTAGCCCTGAGTCCCATTTCATGAGATTTTTTCTTTTGCTTTTTTTAATTGGTGGACAATATATTTGCCCTTCTCCAGGCTGCTGGAACCATGCATCTCATCTGTGAGTTGTTGAAGACATCTGCCCATGACTTAGTTCTTGTCCAGAGCTGCTCATTTCAAAACATCCAGTTTATCAAAACTGGTTTTAACCCACCGATTTCTAATTAGAGATAAAGCAATTGCTTTCCAACTGACATGCTGTCTTGCAGAGTTGATTTGATAAGATTGTTTTGACTTACTAATGTGGGCCCTGTGCTGGTTTACAAGAGGTGATAAGTGGAAAAGAAGGGAGACTGAGCAGTGGTTTTGTGGAAGTCTGGACAAGGAAGCACAGCAGTGATTAGGGGATCAGTGGTAGAAGTATGCAATGAGATGCCAGAATTTATTAAAATAAGGCAAACTACTGTGAGAGGTGCCAGATCACTGCTGTGTTAGAAAGGGTAATGTGGCCTTATCTTTATCTAAACAGCTCATTTGCTTTCAGACCGTTAGAAGTCAGGTGTCTAGGCAGTTGTCTGGACTCTCTGTGGTCAATGGAGATACATGTGTGCACCTCTGGAGAATACTCACTCTATCTTACACAACTGTTTTCAGATGAGATGAATGATCCTCCAGAGGTATTTTTCTCTATTGATTGTAGAGGGAATTAAGGTGACCACTTTAGACTAGATACCTATATTTTAGGCATCTGATGTCAGAAGAGATGAATTCCACCCATTAAGACTAAAGGTGTCTTCTCAAAGGTGTTGCACAGTCATCTGAAAGAGTCTGAGGGGAAGCTTGTAGATCTACTGTTCCTATTGTAATTGCACTTTTGTCAAATAGATAATCTCAGTCTTCTAGGGTCTCAGTCTACTTCCACTTTTAAGGGTAAGTGTATCCTTAAAAATTGTCTTTGTGGGGTACTGTCACATGTGCTTTTGTGCTAGTAACCTTGGTCTGTGCCAGAATAGGGAAGAATATTTAACATACTGTTATTCTTTGCATGGCCCACACACTTCTTATGATCCTGCTGTCTTTTTAAAGTACTCTTAGACAGTAAGATAATTTGGTTTCCTACTGTAAACAAATGAACCTTATAGTTGCATAGAATCATCTACTTAGACATGGAGGGTGAAAACTCATTAGATTTTGCCTGCATCTCTGTTTTGTCCATCTTGGGCCTGAATAAATTCACATTTTGGGTGAAGAGGGTGCAGTCCTACAGGTGAAATTTGCCATTGAAGTTCAGTTCTAGGCAGAAAAAATGGTTGATGAAAGGAAGTTTTCTTCAGACTTTATAGTGAAAAAAAGAAAATGTTTTGCCAACTGCAGTATAAAAATACATAGGGAGGAGCCAAGTTCAGCTCTTTTTGTATAATCAGGTGGCACTGTGCAGAAGAGAAGAGTAAAAGAAACTGAAAGTCCAGTTATTGGGGCATTATTAAAGTAAATTATTAAAGTAAATTATTAAAGTAAAGCCATGTGAGACACCAAGTCAAATTTTGGCTTGATGCGACTCCTTGATTTTGACAGTTTATCTTGGGGAACTCTTTTGGCAGCTGGTTGCTGAGTGAGTGACAAAAAAGGAAATCTATACACTAGGACTGATTTTTACACTGTTTTGGAAGCACCTACTACTGCAAGAGGACTCAGTGTAGAGTGCTGCCAGCTGGTACAACTGGAATGATGATGATGGTGAGGAGGAGGATAGCATGTAATTAATAAACTGCTCTTTAGAGAACAGCAGCTTCTGAGAAGCAGACATAGATTTTAAACAGCTTGTTCTTTTAATGTTTTGCTATTCTTCTTTGAACCAAATCAGTGCCTCTTATATAACCAAGCTAATCCTATTTCAGAAATAGTGTCATTTAGGCCCATTAAAAACATTAGTATTCACTTACAGGCACTGAAGTTTGTTAGTCAGTGTGTTCCACTGTTTCACCCAGTGCAAATCTTCAGCATTTACTGCAAAATTATAAATCTCATTATACCTTTATTGCATTGGGGCAAAGTTGATGTTTAATTACTGCTTTTGAAATCAAGCTTTGCTTTTTGGCAACTGGCACTGGACACGATTGTGCTGAATTGCATCCCAATACAAACAGCAAAGGCTATATAATTGCTTCAATAGCCAGAGGTAAAAAGCAGAAAATAGAGGCATAGAGATGGGGAGAGCAGAATAGATGATTTTTTAACTGCCTCTTAATGTTTCCTTTTTGTTCTAGTGTCATTGCTTGCAGAAACTAGCTACAATCTCTATTTGAAGAGATCACATTTTTCACATCTGTGACATGCTCACACCCTGTTCCCACACCAGTACCTTTTATCAGTCTGTCAAAGTTTGCCTGTTGCACTAAGTAAAAGCCTTTTCTTACTAAGGAGGATGTAGGAGTCCCTCCAGTGTTCTTACCCAGCTCTCATAGCACTGGAGGGCATTACAAAGCTATTTGTGTGCACACACGTGTGAAAGTACACACACACATATGAATGTTCACCTTACAGAACAGGGCTAGTTAATATTTGTAGCATCAGGCTGCAAGAGGGGTCCTGCAGTAGCAATCACCCTGTGTGTGCTGGGTCTGTTTATCAGCAGTGTTCATATGCAGTCTGATTTTTTGATGCACAGACTCTGCCAGTAGTAGTCTGTCTAACCACAAGGTGGAAGAACTGCTTTACTTATGATGCCTTCTCAGCATGCATGGAATGTACACAGCTACGTAGGCAAGTTTTATTACCCTCATTATTTAATTGTTACCGAGCACCAATGCCCAAAGGCTCCATTCAGGACCAGAAGTCCTTGTGCTAAGTGTAATGTAATACAGTCCACAGTCCTGCACGGAGCTTCCTGCAGATAGATCCCAGGGCCCCACACAGTGCTCAGGTCTGCAATGCTTCAGGAGATCACTGTGACCTCTTTCTCTGCACAGTACAGCTATACTGCAAAAGATCACTTCACTTCAGTGAGTTCCTTGAAGAGACCAGCATGTAAGGAACTCCATGCAATCACGCTCAGATGTAGCAGCTGTATCTCTAATGCTCTGACACAGCATTCCAGGGAGCAACCACAACTGTGACATGCTTTACCTCCCCTTTGCCTGCCACCCCCATGCTGTCTCTCAGGCTGTTTGACAGGTGCTTGTCAGATGTCCTTACTGATTTATTTATGCAGGTAGATGGGTTCTAGAGACAGTAGCATCTGTCAAACTAGGTCTCAAGTGGAATCTCATGGTCTGAATGGCAGTTGAGCACAGACATAAGGATGACCCTGAGTAGACAACATTCCTAAAGCAAATTGTTTACTCTGCTGCTAACCTAAAAGAGACTTCACTGCTAGCTCCTTTAAGCCAACAGCCAAACTCCATCGATTTCAACAGAGCTAGAGTTTCCCTTGTAGCCTGTAATCAGGAGACAATCTCCCAGCTTGCCTGAGAAACCTGAAGCAGTGTGCCAGTCACAAGTGGTGTTCCCCAGGGCTCATATTTGGGCCAGTTCTGTTTAATATCTTTTCAAAGATCTGGACAAGGGGATTGAGGGCAGCCTGAGTAAGTTGCAGATGACACCAAGTTTGGTGGGAGTGTTGATCTGCTGGAAAAGTCTCTACAGAGGGATCTGGACAGGCTGGACCAAACGACTGAGGTTCAACAAAGTGCAGTGCCAGGTCCTGCACTTGGGTGTTCCATAGCTGTGGCTACTTGCAAAAAGAAATTTCAAATTTTGATATCTAATATGAGAAACCCAAACTACCGATTCAATAGAATACATCAAAAGAAGTAAGCTAAACTTCCCCACTGGGCACGTGTCTTTATATTGCAATGCACAAAAGCATTTCCAACATCATTATCAGGACATGAGAGGTTAACTAAATGTCTTTCTACTGCTTTGTATGAAATGTTTTGAATCCTGAACTCCTGTTATGCCTCAGACCCCTATTTCTCGAATTTGTTCACCCAGGTGCTCCTAGAACATCACTTTATTCCATGCATTTATGGCAACACTTAATAAGGTAGCTAAAATACTGCATAATGCTGTGCCTTTAATGAGCTGTGCTCCCAGCTGGCAGCATTACAGCAGTGCTTTCTCAATAACTAGGATCTTGATTTCTGGCTCTGATAAAACAAACCTTCCATATAGCACACACTTTGTGCAACACAAAGAGTCAGTGGCTAAACCCTGATCTTGTCAAAGAACAACAAAACTGCAATGGGACCAGCATTTCATCCCACATCTTCAACCCTCAATACTTCAAGTAGGAACAAAATGTAACATGTAGTTTTGCAATGAGGGCAGCACTATTGATTCAGAAAAAGCTCTGTAATAAAGCCACCTTCTGCTTGCTAAATTATGCCACGAGGGGGACAAATTATGACAAATTATGGTAAAATTATGCAGATCAGCAAACAAGGTCAGGCAGATACTTGCCACTGTCAGTGCATGTGATATGGGCAGTTGAAATACATGCAAGGAGAATGAAGAAGTTTTACATCCTTCCCTGAGGGATGCAGTGTTGGCTACTGCTGGATTGATAATGACTGGTTCTCAGCTGACAGCCTACAAATTGTACCAGCTCATGGTGAACCAACAGGTGAGTGTGTCAGCAAGACTGAAGGCTCACAGCTAATACAAAGTTAAAGTCTTTCTACCATCTAAATCTTCCCATGTATTCTCTTCCTGCCTTTGTTAAGGTTTCTGAAGTCTTCAACATGTTTTTTTAATGTAAATCCACACCCTTCCCCCCTTCCCAATTGGTTATTTTTCATGCCCTACTTGTTTTACTGTGGCTTATCTCACTGGATTCTGTAAAAATTAGAATAGACCTAACTAACCCAAACATGTTCATATTTCTAGGGATTAAGAACTAGCTTTTTCTTATATGATCTGTTGCTTGATCACCAAACTATTGACTTGAAACCCTTACTTAGGAAAAAACCCCAACAGTCCACAACAAACAATATTGTTTGGAACATTAAGGAAAAAAGTGCTTGCCTTAGAAATACTGATGCCAATTTCCCTTAAGGGCCTACAGACTAGCAACCAGATACATATAGTTCTGATAATGGACTGATTTACATAAAAATCACTGCCAGCTTGATTGCAACAGTCACCATGTGGAATTTGGCCAGGGCTAGAAATCATTGCTATTAACCTGAGAGCCTTCTGAGAGAGCTTTTCCACCTTTGCAGAGACAGCTCTTGGCACAGAGCATTAATTTAATCTAGAATTTTATGAGGCATTAGCAAAAATACCTTTCGTGCTAAAAACACATTGGACCTGTATTTGGGAATGGAAAAGTACCAATAAGAGGAGGCTGTCTGGTTTTCAAGTCAGCAGATCTTAAATGATACTGGATCCCTCTAGCCCAGCTGGAAAGTTTTGACAGTAGTCAAAAAATCACAATGTGAACATTGAACTTCTGCATCAGCTGTTGTTTCTCAAGTCAATGTTTGGATATTGAATTTGAATAACCTGATGCACACAGTGACATGGAGTTACACTCCTCACTTGTACATGGGGGTGCACTGTTGGGGTGCACACAGAGTGGGATTGTGCTCTGCTTGTAGTTGCATCACTTTTTTATGCAAATGAACTATGAAATATGTTAACATTTCTGCATGCAGTAATTATCATATGCATACTTGAAAAGAAACTGCTGCACATGTAAAATTCTGCTTTTGATCCTGGAATAGAACTGAATTCTGTTTATTTTATGGATATTTGCAGCTTGCTGAATAATTCTGTGAGTCTTTCAATTTTTGATCTCTTGACAACATCAGCTTTTAAATCCAAACTGTTTGTAAACTACCCTTTGAGCTACTGTCTTTTCCTATTGTGGAATTCTGAGCAGCAGAAATTCATCAAGTAAATTAACTTCCTGGCTCTCAAACCAAAGCTGAAACCTGAGCTGTTCCGTTCGGTACGTAGTGAATGAGCTTTGATTTGATTTTTATTGTATTTCATTCAAACTTTATTATAAAACATCTCCCAGGGACACTTGCAGGAGAAACACTTTGCAAGTCAAACCAGCATTGTATTTCCAGTCTCCCATTTTAAAGGTTACTATAACATTTTTATCACACATGCTTATCTCCATAATATACCACTGTAAGGCAGAAAACTGCAGCAGTTAGGTCATAGAGCTAGATGTCTCTGTAGGTTTTTCTAATGGATTTTCTTTTCCCATGCTACAAAAGGGTTTCAGTGTGTCATTAACCCAGTGACCAGCACTTCTGCAGTCTGACTGTGGGCTGTCCCCAGGCAGCTGTATTTCCAGTGTTTTCTGACTCTACTTTTGTCCCAGCTGTTTTACTGACATGAAATTTGGTGTAAATTTGTAACAAATGCCCCTCAAAAACCTACTACAATTTAAATAGAGCAGATGATCTTTCTGGGTGGTTCTTTATGAATGGGTTTTATGTTGATCCCAGTAGGTGATTCCTTCTCTGGAATTGGTCCACCTGTATTTTTCAGTGGAACAGTGACTTTCAGCAGCTGGATAATTTCATGTTTGTATTCAGTTTGAGCATACAAAGTGCTTTCTTGGTAACTCTTTCCTTCTAAAAGTTGCAGTTTAAATCCAAACTAGGTATAGATTACAACATACCACTTCTTTTTATCAACTTTTGATTACTATTTATCTCTAAGAGAAGGCTTTTTAAAATGCTAACAGGATGACAGGCTTGGTTTGATCCTGCTCCTATTACAATCACTGGCCAAAAATCCTGCTGGGTCACAGCTTCTGAGTGGATCTCATCCCTGTGGATCTCCTAATGCACTTTATAAAATTTATCCAGTAAATCCAATAACAACAGAAATACGATTAAATACACAGTGCACAGATGGCTCCAAAAAAAGCAAACCAGAGCTTCACTTCGAAATTTTACTTACAAAGATTTACTTTCCTTATAAAACTAGGCCATATAAGTCTTTATCAAATATTTACCTAGCTCAGCTAGGGAAATAAAACAGTAACTACATGCTGATCTGTGCAATATAATAGCAGTACAAACACATTAAAGTCCTCCCTAAATGCAAGTGAGCAGGCCCCTGGCCAACTGGGAAGAGCAAGAGAATAGCTAACACGCCTGAGTTTTATAGACATGCCAAGTGGCTTAGCAGCCTTTAGTGAACATTGCTGTTACAGCAGCTTGCCTGAAATAAGGAACAAAGAAATCAGATTAAAGACTGAGCTGCTTAGGACAGCAGCATTAATATGGCAAATTTCCTGGCAAGAGAGCTGTGATTTTGGGCATCAAATGACTGCTCCATGCTGCAGCACTGAGCAGGGGTGGGTTCTTAATCCATTTTGAACAGTACTGAATGAAAACCTTCAGGAAGGTTTTATCAGCTGTGAATACTGGAAAGAGCATGAACCTCTTATCCCATGTTTTTTTTCAGATGTTATTTGTCATCTTTGTACACGAGCCCAAGAAGCCAGCAAGCAGTAAGCTATTAATGCACCGGTCATGACAAGGCTTTGGAGCAATTATCAATCTTTGTATAGTCTTTGAGTGTTTGTCCCCTTAGAGCACTCCAGAGGCACTGCAGGCTTTACAGTGGGCTGGCTCCAGAGCTGAGGTGAATGCTGGTGCATCAAGGCACAGTTTGATGAATGAATATTCAAGTGGCAGTGCTGGCACAAGTGGCTGCCATACCACACACCCGTTAGCGAGCTCTTGTTCTCTGTGCCTCTCTCTGTGCTGTGCCAGTATAAGCAATTTGTAGCTTCATGGCAACATGGGCTACAAAATGATCTGGCTGCAAAAGACTTTTTCAAGTCCTGCAGCTGAACTACAGATTTAGTCTTTTTTATGCTTGTTTGGGAGTTCTCACTGCAACATGAGTGAATACCTTAGTTAGCTTCAGTTGAGCCTGATAATTAATGAGAGCAGTGAGCATGTAACAGCTTGGGCTTCAGCATGGGCTGTCCAAGCCAGCTAGAGATCACACTGAATTGCTATGACAGCTGGCACCTGGGCTATTGAATCTTCACTGCTAATCATTGCATCTGGATTGAGTACATTTATTCAGTTTAAAATCACATCTCACAACTGCAAGATAGCTATAGCTGTGCTATCAACATACACCTATGTGCAGGTATGTCCCAGCTGACAGAAGAGAGGAGCTGGAATCTATCAGACACCTTTAAAGACCACTTTT
>NW_008680982.1:0-3710 GCF_000695815.1 Acanthisitta chloris | reverse complement strand
CACACTTTGTGTTGTTATGGACTATTTAACTGATTAAGTAGACAACACAGCTGTAAAAGGCATTATTACTGAAAGATGCTGCAAGGATTAAGTAAATTAAGAACCCTTTAAATTTTACTTAGTTTTACTCAATTTGGTAACACAGTAAGTAGATGCCACATTGTTTACCCCTCAGTGATATCCTAAAACCCTTTTATGCATATTTTGTAGGTGGTTCCTTGGATGCAGCAGTGCCTTTTAGTGGCTAGTTGTATGCATCACAGATTTGTCACAGAACTCCCCAGAGAGCTAAAGCTTTCCTATCAAAGCTGTGGTAGATCATCTATATTCAGGTCTCAGTTACCCAGTAAATCTACTACCTTCTCCTTTTTTTTTTTTTGTTTCATAGCAACTGTGGCTATCTAAGTGGCATAATTTATTAAATCAAATCTGCTTTCAGAAAAACACAGTTCATTCATCCTTCTAATTACTGCTGTTCAAATTTAGCCTCAATTAGTGACCTCTCAATTTGCTGAGATTAGTTCTGCCTGTGTACAAGTGAGACTAGCTATGAAGGCACATGCAATAAGCCCTACATTTCTTCTACTTAATGTATCACATGATTAGATATCTGTTGTTGCTTTTCTATGAAGGAACAAGCAAAATGTCCTTGTTAGCTGCAAACATCCAGCCTCTCCTTTCACATGAAGGCTCAGTTTCTGGATGCTATGGACAACCATGTTACCAGAAATCAGGGAGATGACAGGAGTGCAATAATGTTATTGTTCTACTATTGTATAACTCTTTCTGATACCTGGATCTCAACACAACATTACAGACACATGAGCCACTCCCTCTGAAAACACAGCAAGGCAGACCTTCATATTGAGCAGAGATGTGCTATTACAACCATTTTACATGGGTGAACCTAGGCAGGGAGACCAGATGCCTAAGACTAGTAAATGGAGTAATTGAGCTGAAAACAAACCCCAGAGGTTCAAATTTTCAGTCTGTGCTCTAGTTACAAGACATCTTCCTCTGATCCTCCTCCTCATAGTGGAAAGCCTGGAAAAGCCTATTGAATGGGTATCATAGCTTTTTATGTTTGGATTCAGCAGTTGTTTCAGCCACGTTCGAAAGGAATGAGTCAGGAATTTGTGTATGTGGGAAGTGGTTTCCTCTCACATAACTGTATATATGGATGAAGTACATTTCCTCTACTATCAAGTTGCTGAATGAGAAAATAAAATAGTGCAGCTGACTGGCACTTTAGTGAGCGTACTTTGACCCTGATAATGAAAAGCCAGCGGCCTCGGGAGGCCAGTTTGGATAATGCATTCCATAGAAAAGCTGGTGAAGTCACTTGCATTATTATAAAGAATTACTAGAAAAGCACAAAGTGGAGAAAAAAATAGCAATATTAAAACCAGATAAATTAGAGTCCTAGTTCTTTAGTGAAACCTGGCCTGACTGAAAATGCAGGAGAAAATCTAGCTTTAAGACATGAGCTATAATGCGATAATGAAGACACCTCCCTCTGTGCTTCAGACAGTTTTTGTAGCAACTAGTGTTCAGGAATCAGAGATAATGATAATGGCTTGTGCCTGCAGTCATTACAGCTATAGCACGCACAGTATGCAAGGCATTTAGCGTCAAACTTGGCAGTCTCATGCAGCGAGACAGCAGCAGGGCTAAGTGGAGTGCAGGTCACCTGCCTCCCAGTCCCGGCCCTACCAGAGGACCAGAGACACTGGAGAGCAGGCAGGTGTTATTTGCTATGAGAATGAACAACAGAATTTGGGCTGGGGCTAGAACCTGACCAAAGATGAGTGTCCTGAAACCCAAGAAGATGGTGTGATCTTTCTTCTTTCTGTCCTCCAAAGCTGATTTGTTGTGGAGTGATAGGTTTCTGTAAGGTCTGGAGCCTGACAAACACTCCAAGTGGCTGTTCCCAACTTCTGGGGACCCAAAGGAGTTTAAGAGCTGGTCTGACAAGTGGCTGAGGCAGAAATGGGGTTAGGGGAAGAGAAACAGAAGAGACTTGTACAAAGCTTTCAAGAGAACTCTGAGGGGAGTGCTACAGCCAGCAAAAAAATTGGAGAAAGAAGAAGATATAGGCAAGTACTAAAGATTTCCCCATTTTTTCTTTAGATCAGCAAGAAATTTAAGGTTCTTTTTGACTTGTGCCCAGAATACTTCCAATTATTTAAAGTCCAGCACTTTCTCTGAAGTACTTTGGTGAGCTATGCAGGAGACAGAGTTGTCAGGTACATTTTATAAAAAGGATCTTGCTGCTGTCAGTAAAGAACTTCTAAAAATAATGTTATACATATGTATATAAAAAACATAGAAGTGTACATTGTGAAACATTTAAATGCATTTCCATGTGAAGGTAATTCCAGCCAGGCAGGCCAGGAGCCTGTCAGGAGCCACAGCTCCATGCCACGCTGAGCCCTCTGCCCTGGCAGCACAAACACGTGGCCCCAGCCTGTCCTGCACTGTGACTGCAGTCAGAGCTGGCTAGTAAATCATTCCATCAGGCACCAGGCAGGGCAGTGCACACCGAGGAGACATTGACTGAGAAAGAAGAAAAAGTGTCCTTCCGTGTACTTTCTATGTATATTTTAGCCATTTTCCAATGTTTCCTTTGCTTTCAACCTCTACATGTCAAATCATAGTAAATTGCAAATGTGCTAGTTCCAGCTGAGCACAACTGGGGGTGAAATAGCTTTGCTTTGAAGCTGGAGCTAGAGTCCACTTGAGAAGCTGTAGGGAGAGCCATAGACATTTGCAAATGAGTAACTGAATTTCTGACTGGGTGATTCAAAGCATTGTGATTCATGAAACAAATTTTCAGAGAAGCTACATAATCCATTAGGAGAGCAGCCTGTGAAAGGGACCTGTAGCTAAGATAGCAATCTCTAGGTAAACAGTTTATTAGAAGAATGTCTGTATTCCATATAATCAGAAAAACAGCATAGATCTTTGTGAATATATTTTAAGATAAAAAAATATTATTATAGCATTTTTGGCATTGATTTTCAGATGATCATGGATCTCATTACACATTTCAAGTATAGGAAAAGAGGTAAGATGCAGATGCAGGGCTAAATCCTTTTACATATGAACCCTTCCTGGGAAGAGATGGGGAGGATTGTTCACCTCAGGGGAGACTTTATCACCCTCTACAACTCCCTGAAAGGAGGTTGTAGTCAGGTGGGGGTTGGTCTCTTCTCCCAGGCAACCAGCAGGAGGACAAGAGGGCACAGACTCAAGCTCTGCCAGGGGAGGGTTAGGTTGGATATTAGGAAGAGATTTTTATGGAGAGAGTAATCAGGCATTGGAATGGGCTGCCCAGGGAGGTGGTGGATTCATCATCCCTGGAGGTTTTCAACATGAGACTGGATGTGGCACTTAGTGCCATGGTCTAGTAACAACAGTAGGGTTGGACTCGATGATCTCTGAGGTCTCCTCCAACCTGGTCGATTCTATGATTCTATGATTCATTTAAACAGTCAGTAGCTTCCAGCACTGCTTTGTTTGCATTGTAGAGTTATGGATGATGTCAATTCAGCCTTGATGAAATGTTCAGCTTACTGCTGCTCAGACAGAGAGAGGCTGCAGCAAACTATTATTTCAGTGAAAACCAAGACGTTGGAGAATGTGTAGTCTGTAATTTTTATTTTTTTTTGCATCAGGTTTTGTCATATGAGAAATTAAAGACTCTTAAG
>NW_008680981.1:1827-4943 GCF_000695815.1 Acanthisitta chloris | reverse complement strand
GTCACCCCTTTTTCTTTCAAGAATACAAAACAATCTTCCAATTTTCTATGGCTGAAACTGCTGGGGGTCAGAGCTGACATCTGGCAGGGAATCAGTCCTGACCGAGAACGACCGTGGCACGTTCCAGTAAACACTGAGCTTCGCTTGCTTCAAGCTAAAGCCACTTAGCACAGCACGTTTTGCAGTGATGGGACCTTTTCATCAACACTTGGAAAGGTCACAAAGAGGCCAGAGAAGGATGAGAACAACCACTTGAAAGATCTGAGCTCAGGTCCATGGTGGTGGGGAGGGATTTCACACCCAAGCTGGCAGTGAGGGGATGAGGTGGCCTGGAGTTACCTATCAGCAGCAGATGTTGTGCTGTCCTTGAGAAGGACAATGTGAATGAGATGTATAGAGCCAGGACCACTAAATCCCTCCTTGGCCAGCATTGGATTAGAGCAGTTCAATGATACATCACTGAAGGCTTCCCAGAACTGCTTAAATACCAAAGAGAATTCGATATAAATCATAGAAGGATTTAGGTTGGAAGGGATGCCTGGAGGTCTCCAGCTCAGGCCCTGAGCAAGTGAACACTCCAAGCTGGGTCAGGCTGCTCAGAACCTTGTCCAGGCACGTTTTGAACATGTTCAGGGATGGAGATCCCATCACTGCTGTCCCAGGGTTGCACCACTCACAACACAATCCCAGTCTCATTTGTACAGCACATCTGTGGGTCTTTCCAGTACAAGGAGAGTTGATTATCCACAGGGAAAGGTGAGAGGATGAGAGAGAGAGATCTGGTTATCCACAGGGGAAGGGGAAAGAATGAGAGAGCCTGAGGAGAGGGCACCATCACAAACATGGTTGTGCCCAAGGCAAGGAGAGCTGGAACAGTGCTTGAAGCCAAGTGGTGTGAAATGCAGCAAGGGGGTCATCAATCCAGGAGAGATTTAGAAGGGCAAAGGGTAGGGGAACCAGACACAAATAACTGGTGGAAAGATGGAAAAGGAGAGCACTGTGGAGGGACAGGAAAGGGATGGATGGCTCAGTGTTGCAGAGCAGTTATCAAGGAGGAGATACAGAGCTGGTCCTGGTTGCTCATGCATAGCAAAAAACACAAACCTGGAGCTCAACCTTTCCATCCCACATGGTGTTTGACCTCTCCTTTTCAAACCTGGGTTAGAGGTCTATAGCAGGGGCTGGGGATGGTATCTTCCCTTCTCTCTCCAAAGGAACTCCAACGACGAACATTCCCAAGAGACCTTGAAGTCACTCTGTAGCCATGGGAGAACGATGCTGTTTCTGTTGGTCATGTCAAGGAAGAATATCCCAGCACCACACTTGGCTGCAGCTCCAGCTCTGGTCCCACTGAGCAGCATCCTTGTGTTGGCAAAACCTCTTCCCATAATCACTGTGGGAAGCCACTGCCAGACAAAGCAGAGCTCGTGGGAAGTTAAGGTTGGACAGGTACATCAAACCCAAAGACAGATGTACAATGGGGCCTGACCACAGAGCCTATGTTCCCCAGAGAGCCCCTGCAGTGCTGGCAACACCTCTTGTGCCTTGAGGAACATCCCAGCACCAAGTGTACATGGGAACAGCTGAGCAGATCCTGCCCATGACACTAAAACATGTGTCTGTGGCAGCTTCTAGCCTTGTTCAGGGGATGGGATGGCTCCCTTGGGTGCCAGGTGGGTGTCTGGTGGATCTGTGGTATGGGCTGAACATGGTGGGATTGAATCACAAGATATCCTGAGTTGGAAGGGACCCACAAGGATCATCAGTTCAACTCCTGGCCCTGCACAAGACACCCCAACAATCCACCCTGTGCCTGACAGCTTTAGCCAAACACTTGAATGTTCCCCTCAGGAACATCCTGGGGGATACAAAGGGATGCACAGGGGAGGAGGAGATGGAGACCACATCCCCAGACCATGTTCAGAGTACCCAGAGGTCCTCAATGTTGTAACAGTCACTCATCCAGCCCAATCTCCAGCCCAACACTGTGACTCCAGGATGGCTGGTGTGAGCAAGGATGATGTTCTCCTGCTCCAGCCCAAGCACATGCTCCAGTCTGACCTCCCATTGGTGCCCTCCTGGAGTCATCCAGGTTTTAGGCCAGAAAACAGTGGAGTTGCAGCCAGAGCCACGTGCTGAGGTGTTGGCAGGTCACCTGCCTTCTGCCCACTGCTTGGACCTGGCTGCAAATGTCACAGCTGCTTCAGGAGAGCCACAGGGCCAACTACAGCCTGGTGAAAATACCTCTGAGTGTGGGACTTGGCAAGCCAGAAGGCTTCACTTGCTAAAAATAAGCCTGAGCAGAGACTTGCCTTGATTCCCTGGTACCACAAAACCTCCTAACCCACCTCCCCCTCCTGCCCCATGCCCTGAGAGGCATTTCTCTAGGATGCCTGGCAGAAGTGTCCATTCCAGACATTCTCTTTAGTTTGGAGTTTTCTTTTTGAGGCACCTACAAGGGTAATAACCTGGTGGTCAACAATGAACAGCATAAAGATGCTCAACCATGGGAAGAAGAAGCTTCCCTGTCCCTTGGTTCTTTTTGCACCACCTTCCTGGAAGACACACAAAGTGGCCAAACATGAGGAACTTGCTCAGTAGAAGGATAGGATGAATGAAAAAATGTAATTTGGCTGTTCCAAAGCCTCATAGCAGCTTCAGCTTCCCTGTGATGGTGATGAGGCCACGCTGTCTCCATGCCCTGCCCCTCACACATACCTTTCCTTTGAGCGCATCCTGTGGAGGCACCATAAAGCTCTCACACCCCTCAGCCACAGCCGTTTCCATTGACAACGCTGTCAACAGTGCTCAGAGCAGGATTGGGGGCTGGGATGGGGGTAGGCAGGTGCAAGGCTCCTCGTAGCTATGGCAAAGAGGTGTTTACTTAGTGTTTTGCTGGTGGTGTTACCCCCGGGACAGCTCCCTGCATGTGTGACAGCAGTGTAAGGCTCTCTGGCATCTCCTCCAGCAGCTGTGTCAGTGTTTTAGGGGAATTGTGTGTGAGCTGCACCTGACACACTGATGGTGCAGGAAGCATGTATTGACCCTGGAGCTGCAAAGGCTCCCAGGACATCCCTCAACCCTTCACTGCCTCTGGTCCAGGCATGGATGTGGCT
>NW_008680981.1:0-1090 GCF_000695815.1 Acanthisitta chloris | reverse complement strand
CCCTTCCCCTGCCTCTGGGACTCACACACACCTCCAGGTGCTGTTATTCCAGCCCTCAAGGTGGCTTTTCTCACCCAGGCTATGCAGCATCTTCCCCTTTTCCACACGGGCCTCATTGTGGGAAGCATTTCCTGCCTTCCCCCTTTCCCGGCAGAGTTTATCCATAGTTATGCCTTCCCGGGCAGCTTCTCCCTGACACTTTGCAATCGTGGGGGAACACTCCCAGCCCGTCCCTGCGGGAACACTCCCAGCCCGTCCCCTCGGGCAGCTCACGGAGCGCTGGGCTCTACCCCAGCCAAATCACAAAGGCTTTGGATTCCATTCCCGACGCGAGTGCCAGGGGTGGGGAGATCTTGCCTCACATCTATTCTTTCTAGGTACAAAACACACATTGAAAAGGCAGAGCCGTTTCACTGGCAAGGACTGGGAGCTGCTAGGAGCCGGCCAGCTGCCCCAGTTCTGATTTCCAGTGAAGCTGCTTTCCCAGCCCTGCTCTCTGCTTGTTTCACACACACAGCAAGGATGCAGCACCCGCAGTCCTGGCCAGCCCTGACCGTGGGGGCTGCATCCCGCGGGCCACATCACAGTCCTCAGCCTGCTGGAAGCAACCTGTGCCAGTGTCTCACCACCCTCACAGGGAAAGCTCCTGCCTAATATCTAATCTAAATTTCCCTCTTTCAATTTCTCCCTATTTCTTCTTGTCCTATCACTCCAGTCAGTGATTGGACATGAGCTAGCCCAGTGAGCCTGCGATAGCCAGGAGGTCACAGTGTTGCCCCCCCCAAGTCCTTCTTCATCTCACTGCACTCTGAACCACTTCACCAGCCTCTCTGTATCCATCTGCTGCCGAGTGGCTCCTCTGGAGCAGAGAGCTCGTGGTTAACGACCGCGTGTGTTTTCACTCAAGCATTACATCATCGGCAGCACAGCCGGACACACGGACAGACAGATCGGTCCCAGCCCAGCCAGGCTGCTCCTGGGGATGCTCAGCCCATCTCCTCACCGTGGGATGCTCTGTGCCCTCCAACCCACAGCCTGGTCATAGATTCATAGAGGGTTAAGTGGTTGGAATGGAGCTTTGAGATCATCC
>NW_008680980.1:807-1088 GCF_000695815.1 Acanthisitta chloris | reverse complement strand
CCCCCAGGCCGGACAGACTCTCCCCACCCCCACCACACTGATCTCAGCTCCCTGCCCTGCTGCATCCCCGTTCCTCACTGTTTTCCTCAAAAGCTGCAGCAGGAAGCTGAAAACTGAACCATCCAAGAGAAAAGCAGCCCCTGAGGTGCCCCACAGAGGGGTCCTAGCTGAGCCCCCAGACCCTGTTGTCCCCCACCAGCTCCGGGGGGATGTGGTACCTGTGCACACACACACTCAGTGCTGTGCCATGTGCTGCTGAGTCAGGGACCACCAGTGTCCCC
>NW_008680980.1:0-251 GCF_000695815.1 Acanthisitta chloris | reverse complement strand
CCCCTGGCCGTGTCCAACGGGGAGCTGCGTATCAGCGGGAAGGGCAAAAAACTGCGCAAACCACGAACCATCTACTCCAGCCTCCAACTCCAAGCGCTCAACCAGCGCTTCCAGCAGACCCAGTACCTGGCGCTGCCGGAACGCGCCGAGCTGGCTGCACAACTGGGGCTCACCCAGACCCAGGTAAAACCCCAGCGAGGGGCAGAGAGGGGATGCTCATAACCATGGGGATGCAGCTTGCGATCCGGAGC
>NW_008680979.1:25742-62528 GCF_000695815.1 Acanthisitta chloris | reverse complement strand
TACATATTATAATGTAGTTTCTGGGGGCTTTTTCCCAGTGTTTTAGTAAGAGCAAAACACTTGATGCTTTAACATAATTTCCATTAATCTTGATTGACTTGAGAATCTTTCCATCAGGAAAGCCAAAAAACCCCAGGTAATTAAATATGGTAATTACAGCTGTGTTCCTCTTTGTCAGGTACAAGTTTGGGAATCAGAGCTGCTTTTGCTTAATACAGAAGCTGCAGAATTAAAATCCTGCTCATCTAATATCAAATCTTTCAAAGGGGTAAGGGTAAAATATTTAAGAAACTTTTCCCATAATAGCCACTGGCAAAAATCCTAATTATGCTGAAACAGTGAGATCTATTTTGTCTTATTTTTTCTTATCATGAATCTTCATTCTGAAACAGATACAGTTGTTTGGAAAATTGCAATTACATTATCCCCTGATGCTTCTTGATCTTATGCAGACTGCTCTCATAGTTAACATTTACGAGAGAGCAACAACCTTTTCATCTATAAAACACTCAGCATCCAAGTTTTAACAACATTATGTATGAAGGTGAAGTTCACTATGCCATGTGGGAACTGAAAATTGGGATGTATCTTAGCATTAGCTACATGAAAAGCTGCATGCTTGCTTTTATGTCCAGATTTACAGAAGCTGTGACAATTTTAAAATCAATTAATGATCTGGCACAAAAGATCATTCCCTCAGATGATTCTGCAGCCCTACTTTCCCAAAAGAAGAACAGCTTCCTCACAGATGCATGTATCCACAGATATGCATAAACATATTCTGCCTTAGAAGCTACACCATGAGTGCCACAGTGAGAAACAGCCTGGCTTTTATATCTATAGGACCCAACTCCTTTTTTCCCACCTCCTCCTCAAACTGCAGCTTCCTCAAGAATTTCTATTATGCAAGTGTAAGGATGCCTATTGTTATTTCAGATGACTTCCAAATCATTCCAATTTAACACAGATGAATTGCATTTCTGTCTTGTCTAGATTACACAATGTTTTGATTGCTTCTACACCCATGCAAATTAAAATATATATTAAATATTTTGAGAATGAACAAAATCTAAAGAGGCTGCTTTTCAGCTCTACACTATTTTCCTTTCTCCTTGACTGGAGACAAACAGGACTGTCCTGCAAACTCTTTAGTCAAGTTTAGAAACCATTAACTCAATCTGCAAGGTCATCACGATAAGAATAAAATCAATATGATTGTTCTTCTGGGCTCCTTTCAGATATGGCTGATAAGTTTCTACAGCACATTCTTACCAGTACATTTTCAGTCAAATATTTACCCTGGTTGCACTGTAACCTCTGGTTTGCTTTGTAAGGTGTCAGTGTTCTGGTTTTGACTACAGCACCAGTTCTTGCATCTGATGGGACCACACTGCTGTAAGGCCATGCTCAGTATACACAACATCCCAATCCAGCCTGGGCAATGCACAGCTTGTTGATGAGAATGGGAAAATAAAGCTCAAAGGAAGACAGCATCTGCATATTATAGTTATGACCAACCATTATAAATTGGAATGAAAGTCTACATTAGGTGTGATGTTAATTCATTGAACACAAGTGCAAAAATTGAACTCTCTTGAACTGCAGCTAAAAATTACTTCACCTGAACAGTCCTACTGCACAGCCTGATGGAGGGGCTGCACTCTGAACAGCACCAAAACTTGCATGCAAGAACTAGTGGTGGGAGAACTCTCATCAGACAATGACTAGCACTAGAATAACATGTTTAGATGTTGAACAGTAACTTTTAAGGGTCTTTGCAAAGCAGTATCTCTATCTGCCCTTGTCAATCCTTCTGCCACTAACGTGAGCATCAAGCCATTCATTTTTCACAAGCAGATCACTCCTTATGCCACCCCTGACATGGGAAATTTCTCTAATGGTCACCACATTTACCATCATAAACCTTTTAATGGATTATTTGAAAGAAACTGTCACCTTCAGTAGCTAGGTAGACAGTTCATGAGGGGATTAATATTTAACCTATTAATACTGTACAGTTTGTGAAAAAGCAACAGTGCTATGTATCTAGGTTATATAAACACCAGGTATTTTCTACACAATCTTTATTTTGGCCTATAACCATGTTCCTTCCCTCCACCTGTGATCCTGTACTTCCCAAGCCTGGTTTTAAAGCAGGCTGTAAATCAGTACTGTCATGTGCCCTCTACCACAACACAACTTTTGCCAAAATGCAAAAACAACACACATTTTGAACAGGATACTAATGTTAGTGCCACAAACATAAGATACCAAAAGTAAGAATTTGGAGGGAAAAAATGAGGAAAATTTAACAGAAACAGTCAAATGTACATGCTTTGCACTATTTAACTCAATGTTGTTTGCTACTTTTTCCTTTGATGATTCCCTCCCATACTTTCCTATTCCTAGTACATAACCAGTAATAAGGGTGTGCCTGCTTAATTTAATCTCATTTACTTAGGTGCCTGTAAAAGAATTCAGAAAAGAAGTGCTACACAAAATATACTAACCATCTTTGGAAATTCAAATTAAAGCATAGCATAATACATATATAAATTCACATGATATACATTCTTATAAATAAAATGTCCTATATAAAGAAAACAAACAGTCATATTTTATCCAGGAAGAAACTGATTTTCAACAGCAACAACTGCAAAGGGAAAAATCCCCCAAAACACATTTGGACATCACAGCAATAGTACAAAAAGATTATGTTTTCAAAATTTGCTTCATAAATAATTATGCAAGTAATTCAGCTATTTGTTCTGATTCAGAGAGATGTGCACATATTACATACACTGGCTGGGGAAAACAACAAACCTATGATTTCTGAGACGCCCAAGACTCTCAGTCCTAGAGCTATCAATACGTTAAATGAATGGAAATAACCCATTGATATTTGTACCTCAGACACAGAAGATAATTTAGTAGATTAGAGCTATATAGACTCTTTTAGCACCCCTTTGGTTAATCTGGATTCAGGTACTGCAGATTTTTTAGGAGTAAGAGCAAAGAAGGTTTCTAAACACTATGCAATTCTAATCAGCCGTGTATTAACTGACTGCATGAATAGTATGGAAGTAACGAGTTAAATTTCATACCATAATCATAAAGCCAGCAAATTGTCATCGACTAAATGAAATACCCTCGAAAAAGGTGCACCTATTGCTGTAAATATTCAAAGCCTTACAAATGTTCTTGGATCAAAGGAACGGGGTGGGGGGAAAGGTGTTACTCTAAGAAATGTATCATTTTAATAAATATGAATGCTATTTATTGATAAAAGAAGGTGGCTAGGAAATATTTTATAAAGCCTGCAAAAACAATTTCTCATACTGCAAATGTTAGTGTATCTTTGTGTAGGTGCAATGATAAAAGCAGCAGTCAGCAATTCTACATACTTCACTCACATCAATCTAGATCAAACACAACACTTATTTCAACATATAATGCAAATTTCAGCACTGGAGGTCCATTCTTTCTTTTGAAAATTATTCAGTGCAATAAGATTGGATACAGATAGGATAAATAAACTTTTAAGGTTTATAAACCAGTTAGGTTATAAAACCTAAAATTTTTAGCACCTCATTTCAAAATTGGAATATAACTGAAGAAGAGAAAATATTGCCTGAATTGAGTATACTGCCAATACATTTAGACACACTAATATACATCAAGGCTTATTAAATATTTAAAACCAAGAATCTTTTACATTACTGTATAAATTTAATCACCTTAGCATTTATTTATGTAAGCAACTGTGGTAAATAAAAATAAACAGAATCTAGAAACATATTAAGTCATTTGCCACCAACTACGTAGAACTTAATCATGTCAATACTTCATACTGTTACTAATTGCAGTATATTTCAGTAATATTGCATGTCAGAGCATTAGTTAAAAGCACATAAGCAGTCTGTCAAAGAAGCAGTCTATCAAAGAAACACACATACAAATACTCATAAATAATGGGAATTAGCTAACTGATGCGAGTGCTACAATCTGAGCAAAAATTATACCAATTCCAAACAGTATCCAAGCATGACACATTGAACACATCAAATTTTCCACATCTTACCGAGGATTTGCCAATAAAACCTGGAGTACCACCCTTTGCACACAGAATTTGTTTAGTGTTTGACTTTGCTCTGATGCAGAACCCCCGTGGTACCTGGTACCAGTGGAGAAGCTGCAAAGCACAAGACATTGCACTGGTTTTACTGCCATTGACTCGCTGAAGAGAAACCCATGTTTACTCACAAATTTTCAAGACAGTTACTTACAAACTTAAAATGAAGTTCTCAAGTGCTCTGTTGGATTGCAAACTCAACACCCTGCCAGACTAAGCCTTTGCTGAAACTCAAATGTATGCTTCTGTGTTTAACCTTTAAGCTGCTAGGCATAAGATGAACTACCATATATGTTTACATTAAGTTTTCCTGGCTTTGCTCATTTTAATATCCATATTCTTGATATGAATCTTCAAATGGATTTTAATGAATGCCTTTTAACCGCATCACTAACTTGAAGCACAGCTCGTAGAAAAAAAATGCAAATAAACATATTGCATGTTAACAGATGAAACACAAGAAACTCAGGGGGTTTTAAACACATATTGTAAGCCAACATGCATCACATTTATCAGATAAGATTATCATATTAGTAGTTACTGTTATCTATCACAAATTAACATAGCTATTGACTCAAAATTCAGGACCCTAGACAATCTTAATGTCTAATTTCATATTATACAGGTTTCTGCCAATTAAATATTCATACACTATGATAGCTTAATATTTTCCACATGTGCTTGAAGACAGTCCCATCTGGCTACAAGCAGAAGTTTCAAGTTCTTCAACAAAATTCTTAGTGTACTACCACCTTGAAAGGGGAAATCAGGAACACATTTCTAGAGTGAAAACTGTTTCAATATTCTACTGGATGAAACAAGTGAGACACAGAAACATTCCCAGAGGAGTGCTCAGTAGGAAGCAGTTGGGCAACAGACAGTTTTACAAACTTCTCAGAAATCTCAGAGACTGAAATGCAGAGGGGCAGGAGGGCATGAGGATTAGCAAGTCCATCTTAGAATTTAGACAGACTTCAGAAACTAATTAGCTATGGCAGTTTGATCTTGTGGAAACGCTTAGCTGTGTACAATACTCTCGTATGACAAATGGAGTGACTCAGCTTGGGTTTTGTGAAGTGGCAACTTGATCACGTTGAAACATTTTATCACAGATCTAATTTTGTGAGTGGTAATTCGACTTTGATCAGTCACTAAGTGGAGAAGATAATTGAGGAACAGTGAATATCTGAAGACAACTATATGGGACACATTCAAAACACAAATGAGCTATGTAAACAAGAGCAGCTTATCCTTAATAAACTCAGAACAGTGGTACTCCTACAAAGAGACTAAGTACCAGCAATGCCAGCACAGTGTGCTAATCGTGTGCATACCCTTAAACATCTAAGCTTAATGACACATCAGGAAAAGCATTTGAGGAATAGACAGCAACACATGTCATGGATGCAAATTGACCTAGCTAGCTTCTATTTTCAGCAATACAGTTCTTAACTGCTACATTTGGAGAAAACAAAAGGAAAACCACCAGTTCGTGTTTGTGAACTATGCAGAACGTCAAACTACCTATTCAAAACAAATAAACTAGACAGAAAATTCAACTCACAGAAGTGGATATACAGGTTTTATTGGCAGTATGGAAAACTGAGAGTTATCATCTAGGCATGGGTCATTTCACATAAGGAGAGAAACTTTTCAATCTTTTGCGTTTGGATAGATGTGGAAAAGCCTTTATCTGACATACCAGACAAAGACGGCAGTCACTGCCTTTACAAATACAGCTAAGGACCATCCTGGTCCTTCAGCATATAAAGGCACACAAACATGGTCAGCAATATCCATTCCCCCTGTTGAAACCATCTTTCTTCACAACAAGCACTATCTGCAAGGAATTTTCCTAATGGCATATGAGTCTGAACCTTCTCCAAGATGCTGACAGCCATAGCCAAATCACTCTCAGCTGACAGAAGGGGAAATTATTTCAATGGCTGGCAAGGGCCATAAAGCTTACTAGGCTGGAAAAAAACAAACAGCTCAAAGCCACCACAGCGCCACAAGCACAAGACACACTGAGTTTTGCTCTATCTAAAGACCACCACCACACTAAAACACATCTGATACCTTTATGGTTTTTCTTCCTTACAGTTTCCTTCTGTACACAGTAGGGAAGAAATGCAAACAAAAAATGCTCAAAGTATCTCCAAGTAATTCTAAGGGCACTTGGTATGACATTGATAAGGAGCATATAGTGTCATGAATAGAACATATTATTAGTGACATTTGTTTAGCTTATATACGAACAACTGAAAAGTAGCTATCAAACAATTCTTCTTGGTTGGCAGGCAAATAAAATTGCAGTGTTATTTATGGCTACAAATTATAATTTGGAAAAGAAATCTGCTTATTTTGAGGTTACCATAGAAAAACATCATTATTTGTGGGAGTCAAAAGTTTGGGTCTTTGGCTTTCAAAACACTTCCAGATGTTCTTCCAGTAAGATATGGTGTTCAGTAGTTTATGTTAATATTACAAAACGATTGCCATATTTTTAAACAGCAGTAATTAAGATGCCACAATATTTTATGAAAGACAGCCAGGTATTGCATGTCTCTCAGCGACTTTAACTAGCCTGTCTTTCCCACTCCTGCTAGATTCTGTGGTCTTGAATTTCATATATTCCAAAGCACATTTCCTCTGCTTAGGCATAACAGGAAATAAAGTGAAATAAGAACCAAATAATTTATGCTGTCATTACGAAGGTACACAACTCTAAATTAATTGAATTTCACTGAAATAATTTGTCACTGCTTAGATGACTAATATAGCACTTCTCCACCCACCTCAGTTTTGTACTCTGGAATTATCTGTAGTTATTTTTTAATTCTGCATGTGCATATACTATGTAGAAGCATATATATATATCCCTATAAAAGATTTTAAAATGAAACACAGCTGATTTAACCCATCAGACAAAAGACTAATAACCAAATCATTCTGAAAAAGAATCAGATAATGCTTTGAACAAGTTTTATTAACAGATTAGGTCATTTCTTTAGCCTTAGAAGTCCAGTTATGAAGAAACAGGTCCTGAATCAGTTCCATATGCCCATAAAACTGCATGTAGAGCTTGACTTTTTTACTTTTCTGCTCTGTAATGCTGTGCTTCGCTTGTTTTGAATACCTCCTTGGGATATGTTCTTGTTGCCAGTTATTTCACTGAGTTACATTCACATGCTCTAAGTTTTTTCACTCTCAGACATTGCTCGAGTCTTACTTCCCTTTTCTAGGTTTTTTTTTTTTTCATTATTGTAGTGTTCAAAAGCATTTCAGAAGTTTCCTGAGATACAATCTTTACCTCTTCTTATAAAAATAGCAGGGTTCTTTCTTATCCTTGTCCTTTCTATACAACCTCAATCTCTTAACATTTCAAACAACTGAGTTCTTCTTAGAACTGCTTAGATCTTATTTTCTTTTCGTTTATGAAATTTATTAGGTGTGAAATATTTTATTGCCTTATTTACTGGCTTCAGTGTCCCATTCTGGGAAAACAGGCAGATCAGATACAGGCACCCCTAAATACAACAATATTAATGACTCCTCCAGCTGATGTTCCTTCTTTTCCAGCCAATGGAAATGTGAGCACAGTTTCTGCAAGCAGCGCGTTTCCTGAAGCACTGCCCCAGTTCACTCCAAATGCTCACTACCTGGAGTGAAGCCAAACAAACCCTGCACTGTTGCTTGAAACCGTAGAAGACTACACTCCATCACCTACCAAAGAAAAAGTAGTCATTTATACTTTTCATAAGCAGGACTTCAACATAAAACCTAAGTTTCCTTCACCCAGCAATATGAAAATTGGTCATTCAATTATCAAAGAGCTTAAAAGAGAATTTATACAGCAATTTATACAATTTATATGACCAAGAAATTCAATTTTTCCCTTAAGCACAGTGAAATATGTGCCAAACTTGAAGAAAAACATCCTGCCACTACCTTCTTCCAATTACTGTTCCATCCCAGATGTGCCATGTAGCCCTATCAGTGGTCACTCCCAACTTCCTTGACAGCCTATCATAGATACTTACATTCTATTTACCTATGATATTTTGACCAAATATTTACCACCATGTCCAGATCAAAACATGGTTTAACAGCATTTGACAGATGAAAAGAATGAACAGGCAGTGTACAAGCACACAGATTATGGTGAGCAACTTAAACACATCTGTGTTAAAAACTCCAGATTTAGACAATTGCATTTTTATACTTCTATTGAAGTAAAACAGAAGTTTAAGATTCAAGCAAGCATAAAATTTGGACTCCCTGCATTTAACATCAAGGACCGGGAACTGAGTTGCTGAAAACCTGGCTGTGTGCAACATGCATCACAACCTGAGATAGGAAGAGATGAGAGACTTCCTAACTCCCTATCTCCTTCTTCATAGCCTGTTAGACTGTGTACTCATTTTCTGAGGGTCATCATTGATCCATTCTTCCTTTTCAAAAGCAAATACACTCATGGTAGAGCTTTACTTGCAAGACATGGAAAGAAACTAGCAACTTGTGAAAGGAAAAACACCAGGTTTTTATAGCTGTCTCATTAACATTTCAGTTACATCATGTTTAGCCCTATTAAAAATGAAAAAACAGGCAGCCCTGCCCAAGCCAAAGACTGTCCTATAGGAACACAAAAACTTAACAGGAGCAAAAGAGATTAATCTTCAGGAAGCCATTCTGCTTGTTCTTGTTCATATATTAGCCATTTTTCTACTATGATATAATAAAGTGTTGCCAAAATGAGCATTCACTTTAATGAGAAACATCAAGAAAAATCCCTTGAGCTTAGCAGAGTGATATAGCCTAGATCATACTATTCTTCCAATTTGCTCTACTGTCTTCATGCCTTGTGCTTCAAAACAGATTTAAAAATTTTAGGGATGTCTTTTTCATAATTCTGTACAAGTCTAGCATAATAGAACTGTGGCTTTTAAGACATACCTCCAACACAAATAATCATTCATGTAATTGCTATAACATGAAAGACAACAAGCTCCAAGCAAAAAGCCTCTCATTTGTAAAGAAGATAATGACTAATCCTATGCCAAGACAAGGCTAAAGATTTGTTTTTAAAACAGCAACAACAAAAAACCAGTGTAATCTAAAATCTTATTTAAAATTTCTTTTTGCTACAAGGCTATATTGAGTAATTATGTGATTATTTTTTTTTTAATCATGCAGTCAAGATTTAGAGTACCCTATGTATGTAAGATTCCCTTATGGGATATTCATTCCAGGCAGGTATTTTTCATTATAATTCATTATATCAATTCCTTTTCTTTTTTTTCCTTTTTTTTTTAAGGCATTTTCTTAAGCCTTCATGCTCCAGATACTCTCCAGTCCTTATTACCATTTTCATTGCCTATGCTGAGGCTGACAAGAAGCAGTGTAGATTTGACAACCAGAAGCACAGGAATATAGCAAGAAATTACTATGCAAATGTGTCTGGCAGAAGATAACGCTAATAAATATTTGCTGATGGGCCTTTTGCTCCAGTAGGTGGCACATTTATAATGAAAACTTAACAGTAGTTTAAGCCAAAGATCAGAAGCCTCAGATGTACATGTCGCTGATGGATGACAAAAGAGGAAAAACACTTCCATGTGTTGTCATTTTAGAGGAACCAAGCCAAGCTCACTAAATTAGATGAAAATATTTTCCTTCCAACTTCTCATTCCATAAATGTTTTATTAACCAAAAAAAGAGGCATTTTTGCTCAGCAGTTACAAGCAACTTCGTCAAAAAAAAGAGGTCTGAACAGTTATTTACTGAAAAAACCTTTATACACATTAGATTTCAGTTAATTTTGAAGTAAAAGAACGTAAGTCACAGGAAAACACCACATTTTTACTTCACTGTAGATCAATCAATTATAAACTGATATTAAAACAAAAATTTCATAGAAGAGGAGAATATACTATCATGTGATTACATCAAATTTCAACTAAAAAGAGTGTAAGATGATATCTCAGAAAAAAATAAAGAACAGACCTGAGGTAACTACATAAATTCAGTAGGGGGAAGTAGAGTTAAGTCTTACATAGCAGGAAAAAAAAGACAATTCAGGAATGAACAACCTTCCCAGACATTTGGTGATGTGCAGAAGAGCAGAACTTCTGTTTTACTTTGAGCATTTCCAGCTTTAGATACTGCTACCAAATACTGTCCTCCTTTAATTCAAACCATGCTGTGATTTTCAGTTCTAAAAAAAAAAAATAAACTGCAACATATATTCGGATTTATTCAGCAGACAGCACTGTCAAAATCCTGAATACAGGTACACACGTGGATCAGGGGTTATGCTGACACAAAAGTGAGAAGAGCTTAGATAAAGATCAACTTTCAAGCAAATTGCAGAAATAAATTCCAAGCAATACTTAAATTCATAGAGCTTTTTCACTCCCACTTCTCTGGGAGTTTAGTATCAAGAAAAAAAACCCCTAGCCATATTCTGGAAGCACACTCTTTGGAGTCAGAAACCCTGAACACCCTCTTGGCAAGGCATTAGAAAGATTAGTATTATGTACTAGAGTCAGAGGCTTAAGAGCAAGCCTGTTAACAGCACATCTTGTCAAAAGAGTTTTGTGCAACTAAACTGCAAGCATTTTACCTTAAGTAAAACAGGAAAGAATTAGACGTCCAAATAAATTAGTATGCTTATACTGTGCTTCCAGTCTTACCACCAACTACAGAAAGAAGATTTTGTGGATAGATAGATGTAGGTGCTGGAGACATGCTCCAAAGGAGTTAAAGACATCCTGAGGATAATAGTCTGAATAAAGCACTGCATAATATTGTCTCTAAACAATGCCAATTAAGTGGGGAAAGTGACAATGGCTAATGAGCATACTGGCCAGGTACTAGTACTTGTGTACTAAAATAGATAAAGACTCAACAAAATTATTTACATAGATTACAGATATTCTTGTCACAAAACTTAGGTAAAACTGTAAGAAAACATCTGGCGGGTAAATGATATATACAGCATTCTTATAAGCTGATTAGGAAATAGGCAGAAGATTCTGTACTCCCCATTTTCTGTCTTTGCTGTAGGTATGCTTCAGATAAATGAAAGCCTTTGAAACTAATACCAGGAAAATTAGGTGGCATGATAAGCACACATCATATAAAGGAAATCACATTAAAACTACACCAAGCTTCATGCAGTTGCAAAAAAACCTAAAACCAAAACCAAACGAATTGGTAAAATAACTTTGGGTGACAAAAGTTCACTGTTCATCCCAGATGATACCAAGAAGTGGACACAGAGCTGCTACATAGCTGTCTTTCAGTATATAAAATACAGTTTTAGAAACGGAGGGGCAAAGCAAACAGTGCATACCATAAACAAGGAATTTGACCTGGAAAATGACTCCCCTTTCACTAGTGCTCAGAGAAAAGCTTGATCCTGAGAGCTGAAAATAACTGGAGGAGAGGAAAAGACAGCAAAAGGCCAGAAAAATCTCGAGAAGTGTTGGTATCATAATTCTAACTTGATGCAAAGAAAGAGAGCTTTATGAACTCTGTCCCAGCTGAAAGAGTATTTGTTACTATTTAGAATATGTTGTGCAGACTTTAAGAACCAGGACCCAACAGTCCACTATGGTGGAGGCAAAGTTGGCCTGATTCATCAGAGAGTCACTGAGGCCACTGAGGCAAATCATGTTATAACCTTTTCAACCGTTATGCAATCTCTGTTCGTAATTCCACACTTAATTCAAACAGTACCGGACTTCAAATCAAGATTCCTTACCATTTGAAAAAGGAGAATGTATCTAATCACAGGATTTCTTTAATATCAGGGAAGAGAAAACAGCTCCTGGCTCATAATTAGAAAACTGAAATTTGCAGTAAGATGTAGTTCTTGACTGCAACGGTAAAGGTTTATTTAAACAATTCAAAAGTGTAACAAGTAAATTTAGCACATCCTGAAGTCCTTAAATTGCACTTGGATGTGTCTCTGAATAGTATGTTCTAGTTCAACTGCAGATTTATCAGACTTAACAGCAAACACTGGCATGTTTGGGAAAGCAATTTCTTCTACTAAAGGAATTAATGCTTGCGATTATATTGTCCAGTATTGTAGAAGAGATAAGGCTTGTGGATTCCTTCAGTCCTCAGAGTCTATGAACCCCAGTGGATGCACTCATTTTTGACTTTGTTTATATCAGAAGTGTCAGACTAGACCATACAAGGTTTACAAATTTATTGACTTCCAAATTTCTTGGTAACAAGTTTGCTTTGATTAGTGCAACAAGAATACTTTTCCCATTATTTTCATTTAATTGGTAGCTGTCCCTTCAGACTTCACTCTGGCAGCTGATTGTGTCACACCACAACAGTCTGTCATGTTCCACTAGCATTCAGCAACAAGATCAAAGGGAAAAGAAGAAAGGAAGAAACCCCAAAACATTTCTACAAGATTATGGTTTCTCAAAGACTCCTTCACTGTGTGTCTGCACTGTTATTGGCTGTTGTTCTAACAACTATGTAACTTCTCATACCTTGAGTTTGCATTACAATTTCTACTGACCATAGAACTCTATTAAAAGTAGGCAAAAAACAACATGTTCAGGCAATAGATGGCCTAGAAAAAAATATAATGAGGAAAGATATTTCAATTTCGGGATAGGTAACAAATTTCCAGTAGCACATCAATTTTTTGCAGTTTATCATCACTCAACTGCCTACTAAAAGCTGCTATTTTGACACATTTTAGGATGCGTGATTTCTAGCTACATATTTTTGGCTATTAAAGTCAATAAAAATTGCCATTTTTCATCCAGGTTCCATGCATGCTCCCTATCTTTTACATGGACACCTCATCGACTCCTTCTCAATTCCTAATATTCTTCCAGCAGTATGCTTTTACCAGAGGGATCACTGCTGAACAAACAAGGCACATGCTCTTTCACAGGGGCTAGATCAGGTGCCTTCTGTGTAATGCACAGCAGTCCTGAGAATGATAACCCCAGGTACAGGATGGATGCAACTCCAAGCAGTCAAACAGACTGTTAACCAGCAGCCTGCAGAAACAACACGTTCCTTCTCTCCACTCTGTAGTTATTCAATTAACATATGACAATTTCTGTGATTAGGATTCTTATCTTAGTTATTTAAAGCAGTTAAAATAACTTTGATGCATTGCAGCAACCCTGCAAAGGGATGACTTGAAGCAGACAGGGTCGTGTGCTCACTATCTATCAAAGCAACACCAGGCTTTCAAATGATGAAAGCAGTATGAAGTATTTCTACTTTAAAAGTATAAATAGGTTTATTTGCCCAATTCATCCATTGATTTCAAGTCTGGATAATCATAACAAGTATTTCTAAAGAAAAACTGTAAAAAGATGGAAAAATGACTGTATTTAGTCTAAGACAGAAGGTATGCGTTTGTCATTCCAGCACCTCCAAAGAATTTCGGCAAAAAATAGGCACATTATGATTGCAAACACATCTGCTCTTTGCTAGGGTAGATGTTCTGAGCAATAACAAGCAGACTGGATCATAGTCCATTGGAGTCTTGACATAAAATGCTATTGAAATCTATAACTTCAGTTTCAAACATGCCTTTACATTTCTGTGATAATTGGTATTCAATACGTTAACAGCCCTTCAAATGTATTTCTTGCATAAACAAGACTATCACCCCAAAAATCCTACATCAATAATTAAAGAACACAAAGCTTCTCTTCAAAAGAGGCTTCAGTAAAGGTGGATGGAAGTTCACTTGGAACAATAAAAATGAAAATAAAACCATCTGACAAAAAGATAGTTTATAAAGCTATTTTTAACCCTTTGATCTTTGAATAATATCTATTATGCATAAAATGGAGTTCTAACACTAAAAATGGATTTGGTATATTAAATTGTGTTTCTAAGCAGATAAAAATATGAAGTATACTATATTCAAATACTAGTCTCTTGCTATAAAAAGCAGCACAAAATGCTTAAAAATTAATGTTTGTACATTTCTTCAGAATTATTTTTCTGATAAATTGCATACTTCCTCAAAAGAAATTTTATTCGCAAGGTTTTTTTAGATAGCAAAAAATGTTTTGATTTAAAAATTGGAACAGAACCCTCCAAAATACACCACAGAATTCCTAGTCTAGTCATATGACTCTTCAGCTGTGATCAACTTCAATTTAACAGCTGATAGGAAGGCAAAACCCTGGGATGCTTCAGTATCCCCCCACCTTCTGGGACAGATGCACACCTCACATTAGCTTCATTTTCAGCAAACAGGAAAATAAGGGAACTGATGAAACTAGCAGCTAGAAAGTGAAAATCAGAACAAAAAGATACCCAAACCCAGTGTGCATCTCCTCAGGTAGTACTTCTTTAGGCCTATCCCCAAAAATCATGTGTTATTTTTCATCTTGATTTAATGCAGCCTTTTTTAGGACAGAATTTTCAATGGCCAGAAATTGTATTTTCTTCTGCTCCAATTCAAACTCCCATTCATGAACAATACCCAACAACCAGTGAACACTGACACAAATGTTTAACCTTAGGTGCCTGGTTAATCATCACTAAGGACTCAGATAAAGTGCCTGTGAAAATTCTGGAACACCCTGAATCCAGCCATGCTGCTGTTCCGTTTCATGCATCAGGATGCAACAATGCCTTCTGCTCTCACAAATTCTTTCCTCTCTTTATAATTTGCTTCTTGAGTTAATTGCTACACCATATTTAAGCACCAACCTAAATCTCTCCCTCTTCACCACCAAGCCCATTAACACCTTTCCAACCAGTGAGCGTGTGCATGAGAAAGCAGGAGGAGCAGTCACGTATTTAAGTTGCAGAGAACCTTCAGAGCATGGAAATCCCCAGGAATTTATCCATTATTCCAATAGTTCATTCTATTTTGTCCCATTTCTAAGTAGACTCCATTAAACTTGGCCCTGATCAATGAATAAATACCAACATGATAGTTTTGGGTAAAACCTGGTCAAACTGACGGATACAAACCAGATACGTGTTTACAAATTTAAAATTACATTTATATAGCTGTGCTTAGAAAATCACATATGAAATCGTGTCAATTCAAAGATTTTTGTGTTTAGTTCATAATTCCTTAATAGTTTCAATGTACATTTCAGACTAAACTTCCCACAAATCATACTTTTCTCCCATTTACTATTTCTTTGCTAGGGATATTCTGATATAAGCAATAGCCTGTTTCTGTCTCTTAATGGAATAATTGTTAGTGAACAATATGAAACACTTTAAATACCAAACAGTGACTATTTGTAACAAAAATCTCCTAAAATTTGGGAGTTTATAAAGTAAATAGTTTTGACACTCATATATATTCATGAATGAGTGTTTTTTTAAAAAGCATATATAGATAGTAGATTTAATGAATTAGTTGCTGGTAGATTATTACTTTATTGGTTTGGGTTTTAAGATTCATAGATTGTCCAGTTGAGAAACATTACCTACAGAAGGATATCAAGAACATAGATACTGCACAATAACATCCAGAGTAGAAGTCTAGTATACAATTAACAGAGCAATGTCAACTCAAAGATTCTTTCCCCAGCAAAGGTAATCTGAAATAATCACTAAAACAAAGTTGACTTGTTTGTTTTGAAGTACGAAAATACAAAAAAAAGACAATTTTCCTTTGAAGGTGAAATACTTATTAGAGAGGATGAATTATTAAAATGAGCAAGTGTTTGCAATTGACAAACAAAACGAAAGGACAACAATATTTTTATTGTTTCTGACAAATTTGTCCTTGTTTCTGTCAATAGTTAAAGAACAAATCTGGTACTACACCAGTTTTATATAAGCACTCCTTATAATTATGTTTTTAAAAAACTTGGGGATGTTTTAATGAAGATTTCTGAAAGCAAATAAACTTCTGATGTTTCAGCTTTGGCTTTTCTGAGTCTCTGCCCTGCTCAGCATCCAATGACTGAAAAGCTTAAAAATTATTTTCAGAAGTAACCTGGGTACACAGGTGCCAAGTGCTGTTAATATTTCCTTAAAATAGGTTGCTACAATGATCACTTAAATAGATGGATTTTTATTATTCAGAACCTTACTAGAGATGCATCAGGCTTGAATGGTACCACTAACAATGCTGGTCTCAATACGCCAATTGCAATTCCTAACAATAATCTTCAGTTCTTTCTCGTCTACTTTTCCTTGATGAAGTGAATTCTGTGACTTTTTATCCAGATGTGTCACTCTAAAGCCTGTAAATATCCCTCACCTCTTTATTTTCTCCATGTTCCATTTAAGTTTCATCAGCTGGTAAAAAAAGACTCCAGTTCTGCTCACATTTAAATGCTCAATCACAAAACATTCCAGCATGTCATCATTGCAAACACCCTAGGCTGAGTGAGAGGAAATGAACCTATGTGAAAATTTTTAATCCAGTTTGAGCAGAAAGACAGACAACTTTGAGAACTTCCTACATGGATTTCCTACCTTCCCTTTCTCTCTCCACCTCTCTACTATGAAATATCTTAAAAGGAAAAAAGAAATGGAGGTCCCCAGGTAGAAGCCACAAACTTCGAGGCCTTATGTTCTGACTTCTGCCCTTACAAAACACTTGAAGCAAGCAAAAGGGAAACTCACAAGCCAGAGCCTTGTCTGGCTCTACTTCTAGCTGGGTAAAAGTATAAACAGCAACAATGTGAACAGCTGAAAAAAACAAACAAACAAACAAACAAACAAAACCAAAAAACAAAAACAACCAAAACTGAACACAATACCCTTGACCTGGAAGCATCCTTTAATCACCTGAGCATAGGTAATCTGAACATAGATCTCATACACCATCAAGAGCAGACACATACTCTAACAAGTCATGTCACAAAATGCATTGTACCACAAATTCTGGCCTTAAGTCTGACAGTTTCACAGGTTGCCTACTGAGAGAAGTTCTGTCCACTGAGCTTTCACAGTCATATCTTTCTCCTCGGGTAACTCCTATAACACACCATATGAATTTTTAAATCTCAGTCATAGAATCATAGAATTTTAGGGGTTGGAATGGACCTTACAGAACATCTAGTTCCAACCCCCTGCCATGGGCAGGGACACCTCCCACCAGACCTCAAGGCTTCATCCAGCCTGGCTTTGAACACTGATAGGGTTGGGGCAGCCACTACTTCCCTGGGCAACCTGTGCCAGTGTCTCACCACCCTCACAGGAAAAAAGTTTTTCCTGGTATCTAACCTAAATTTCCCCTCCTTCAACTTGAACCCATTACCCCTTGTCCTGTCACTGCAGTTCCTAACAAAGAGTCCCTCTCTGGCTCCCCTGTGGCCTCTTCAGAAACTGAAAGGCTGCTATGAGGTCTCCACGCAACCTCTTCTGCAGGTTAAACAGCCCCAACTCCCTGAGCCTGACTTCATAGGGGAGATGCTCCAGTTCTCTTATCAACTTAGTGGTCTCCTCTGGACTTCGTGCAACAGTTTCATGTCCTTCCTATGTTGAGCACCCCAGAACTGTGTGCAGTATTTCAGGTGGGCTCTCACAAGAGCAAAGTAGTCCTTAAAGAAGCTCTATTTCTCTATTCACAGAGTATTAAATAGACTTCCTCATCTCCTCCTGGGATCTGCACTGCTCATAGACAAAAAATTTTTCAGTATAGGTCTTGAACCTACCCAAGGCTAAGGAATTTAGCCTTTCATCTGCCCTGACTACTGGTGTCAGTGCAAAAGCACTTTCCTTACACTTGTCAAGATCATAAACTACCCAGCTTTCCTCACTTCCAAATGTAAAAAAAAAGCCATAATAAAAACCCTCAAATTCCTTACTGGTACAAAAAGCACATGTGAAAGAGGGAAGTCACTCAGTTCATTTTCCCTTCAAAGTCATGTTATGAGCACTGCTCAGAATCCAATAAGAGAGAAAGCATATAAAATAAAAGACAAGTTCTGGCTGAGACCTCCAGAACAGCTCTGGCTCTTCAACCTATAGATGGGGAAAAACATAAACTTCTGCTTCAGCAGTAGGGATTCAATAAGGGTGCCACAGTGAACTACAGTTCTCAGGGTACTCAGCTCCTCTGGCAGGATTCATCGGTGACCTTCACTCAAAACAAAAACCCAATAAATTCAAGATTTTCACAAAGAGCTTGGCTAGATTTGGATCCCAATGCCAAGTGATCACATGGAATTGTTCACAATCCCACACCATTCCTCAATCATTTTTTTTTTTATTTTTAGCTTACAGTGTCCTCTTCTTCAGAATCTCCTTGTAAGTAATCTTGTGAGTAGTGAAGCTGTTACCCCCTGAACTCTCTCAAACTGCAAAATATCACCATACATTAACATTGATGTCTTCTAAAGGAGAAAAATTTAATTTTTGGTGCCATATGATAACTGACAATCTGATATAGAAATGGCTATAGAATGGAAACAGAAACAGTAGAGCTCCATACCAGGAAGTGAAATAGTTTTGTTCAGCATAACAAGCACACCAGATCTTGCTTCTCACTTCAAATACCAATGTGAAAAGGAAGGGGGGAAATATGCAGCAATAAAGACACTTGGAAGAGATTGCAAGATCTCTGAAGCTGAAAGTACCTTGCAAACAACATCATCTTGGAACAAAGAACTAACCAGATTGAAATGTGACAAGCTTGTATTCATAGTGATAAAAAAGCATGGATAAAATGAATCCCCAAAAGTATAAAAGGACAAAGAAAGGCATTGCAGCTCAAATACTTAAAGAAATAAAACAAGTTTTATATGTCATGGAAGTGACATGTCACACATTGTTTCCCAAACATACGTGACAGTATTTTCTGCCTGGTAGCCTTTAAACACACACTGAAGAATAAGCAAGCAAATTTATTTGAAGGTCCTAAAAAAGAAAACATTTTTGTTAAGCTGTCAGTCTGCATCTATTTTGTGACTACAGGAGGATCCAAACAACATGGCTTTGAAAGAGGAGCTCTGTTGAAGTGATACTCTGCTGTGACTTCCAAGTGCCTGTGACAAAGGGCAATAGTCTCCATAGCCTCTACATCTCTTTCTCCACCATGATGATGGAACAGGAAAAAATTGACACACCAGCCCACATTTATTTCTTAAGTAAGCTTCTGGAAGCTATGACCTTCAACTTCTTCTTTTCCCAGGAAGACATATCAGTAGCTGATTAGGACCTCTTCTCAGCATTTAACAGAAGAAACATTACCAGGTCTAGTGCCCACATCTTCCGCACAAAATGCATTACCAAATTTTGCCCACTGCAGACAGAACTGAGCAAAGAAGCAAATACTATATCAATAAAAAATGCTTAGTGCACGATCAAGTCAGAATTGTGGAGACCTAGATTAAAAGCATTGCAATTTTAAGTTACCTGCTACACAAGAGAGATTAACATAGGCTGGACAAAGCAACCTAATGAAGGCTAACAGTGCACGATGTTAACCAACTCAATCTTTCTTTAACTGCTACTGAGGGAACAGTCAGAAATGTGGCAGAGTTAGAAGAATAATGAAACTCTTTCACGAACAAAATATGGGTAAAAGAGCTAGCTCATCTGTTTATGAATTATACGTATTAAAGAAGGTTTTACAAGAGTATTTACTAACAGCTTGTTTTGACTTCTATAGATTTCTGAAGTATGAGCATAGTTTGCAATGTATTCTAAAGTTGCTATTTAAAAATCATCTCTCCAGAATGTTTAGGGTACTTCATTTTGCAGTATATTTTGTCCTTGATCAATAAATAAGCACAAAGAGCAAATCAGGATCGGGAGAGAGCAGTTTTCCATGTCATGAAAAACTCACTTATGAAGTGTAAGAAGGCAACAATGAGTGTAATTATTTTATATCATGAATGACAAACATTGTCTGAAAGACTACAATAAAATAACTCTAAAATGCTATCAGAAATGTCAGTAGTTAGGTCATTGGGGAAAACTTTCCTTTATTACATCTCCCTAGGATCCCACCACAAACTGCATTTTTTTGGGTATTTTTTCGGTGGGATGTGTTGTTTTGGATTTTGTTTGTTTGTCTTTATCTCCAAAGAACACCTTAGCAGAAGCTATCAGCTTTGACAGAACACCAAAATTCTGGCACTGAACCATAAATTGACCATTACCATATAAAGAACTGCTAAATGAGAAACTATGTGCTCAGTATAAAACTAATTTCATGCTTTCAAAAGCACACAGTGGCTTCTAGCAAGATAGTGGCCCTGGGACTTGCAAAGACAGATTGGCTAATACAAATGGTGTGTGCTCCTGATGCAGTCTGCTTAGCCAAGCTTTACATGTACTGGCAGTAAATGAAAATTCTCGAATCTTCTGTCAAACAAATACACACTTATCTATAACTTTGGAGCTGAAAGCTATAAAACAGCTGCCTCATAAATATATTTAGCAGGAAAAAGCATGAGCTGTCCTAGTTCCTCATAAAAAAAAAACCCCAAACCCACAGCAGCCTTTACATAGTAAGCACAGACATTTCTACAGCAAGCAAGATAAACATTTTAATAAATGTTTTTCAACATTTTTCTTGTTTTATTTAAAAAATTACTATCTGCATATGCAAATATAGCCATAGCAGGTCTCACCTCACAAACTAAACATATTAGCAGAACAGCAATGTTTAATAAGTAACTCAGTTGGACTAATTTTTTGTGTCCTGCTATAGGTGAAATTCTAACTTAAAAAAAAACCCCTTTTCTTAAACGCATAGGTACAAAGTCTGTTTAGTTTATGATAATGCTTATTTCAAGCTTAAAGATTTACTACTGGAACTTCATGGGTTACCTTTAGCACACTATCTATTCCCTTATATAAAACTTGCTGCAATAAATCTCAAATTTGACTGGTTTGGGCAAAGTGACAGTGATTTTATACCTATTCCAAAGCAAGCTGTCAGTGCAAATGAATTACTGGAAGCTATCCTGGGCATGACAGGTCATAACTTCTAATATTAACAATGACAGACATGTCAAATCCAGCATACAGTTTATTTCCTTCTTTACTTTCTTAGTTTATCTGGATAATCTGACAGCTCTTGTTTTTCACATATTATTGTAACTGTACTTTGAGATTTAACAAGAGAGAAAGCAAGCTCTAGTAACAGATATTTAGTCACGCTGCTAATAAGCTGCTTTCTACAACAATAACACAGCATCAGTGACATTCAAAAAAAACATTTAAAATGCATAGGAAGTCACCTACTGGAAAGATGCCCTCTGCAAACAGCAAGCAAGGAAAGGGAGCTTGCCACATATTTAGTTACTTTTAATACTGAAATAAGAAGAGAAGAAAAATATGCATTATATGCCTTGCCAGTTTTGTTATCCTCTCCACTGGAATAACTAAAACAGAAATGACATGCACACAGAAATAATGCCAAACATGTAAGCATTCACTCTTAATGTCATACCACAAAGCAATTCAGTGAAGTTTAATAATAAAAAACAGACTCACCTCTACTGGGAAGTCCACTCCACATTATGGCAATACTATTTAAGCAGCTTAAACAGCAACCAAGTTACATAAACAAAACTTCCACTGTGTGACCAATATGATCTACGGTGCTACAGAGACTTGGCTCCAGCCCTGTTCATCTGTGTGACAGTATACTGTTATACCAGTGCAGCCTCAAACCTTCCCAGATGCTGGCTTATTGCACTGCTCATTGAAAATCCTTCACACGCTGGCAACATTTTAGGGAAGGACAAGCACACTCTGAGTCATTTGTAAAGAAAGCAAAGCAATTTCAGTTCTGTATCTTCATGCGTGCCGAAACACAGAGCACTGTCAAAGTAGAAGTCTCAGGGAATTTATGCTGAGAATCAGGCAACCAAAGCCTTTGCTATCAATGCATGGAATCAGCTACAGTGATCAAAATCAAACAAATCATAAAAAAATAAAAGGATATGATTAGGAAAGGCTCTACAGATTCAGCTCCAAACCACACAGAATGAGGAATCATCTATCTAGACTGTGTAAATGTTAAAAATAGCTCTGTCTTTCCTACAATGAACATGAGACAGAGGAGAATCAGCAGCCTGTATTGTGCTAAGGTTCATTATTCAGAAAAAATTCCAGCAATAAAAATTAATGATTCCTTACAGCTTTTCTAAATAAGATTAATTCACAATTATGCAAATGAACAAGTAAGTATGTTTTAACCACATAACAAAGTCTATTATGCATTAAAAAATAGGATATCTACTAAAAAGAAGTATAAATATTTGGGCGAAAAATTTAGAATGCTGACCCAGCAAAGATCTGTACAGTTTAGCAAATGAAGTATTTGTACAACAAAAGAATTACTAAAAGCATGACATAACATGACCAATGCCTTTATCTTTCAAAACAGCTGCAATTTTTAACTACTTACTCTATGAAAAATCTCCATGGATTATTAAATTCATGCTATTCCCACTCCTGCATAAACTTCTCACTATGTAAATCTTGTTGTCTTTTCAGGTACTTCATATATTTTCTTTCCCCAACAAGGTAAGAGGGCATGTGTCCCTGTGCATATTCACACTTAGAGATATACAGTATGGTAAGAATCAGATGTAATCATAGCTAGGTTAAGTTTGCAAAGAAATGGAAAGACACATGAGTTTTTGTTATAATATCTGTACAGTTATCAAAATATAGTGCTGTATCATGAGACAGCTATGACAGAAATTCTGACAGGATCTGATCCTAAATGAGGAAACATACCATACAGAGACAGTATCAATTTTGCTTTTGCAAGGTAAAATTAATAAACAAATCTGACTTTACTATTTTTTTTTCAGAAATTTTAATACAGAAATCACAGTTGGAAATGCACATGAATAATAAAGTCTCCATTTATAGATCCCTTTTCAGCTCAGCTGTCTACACCTGTAATCTGTGGATCACATCTTTCAATGAGACAGTGAAGAAATCCTCATGAACTCAACTGATTTCAGAAGCTCTCCAGGCTATTGCCCAGACTGCTTAAATGACAAGGGAGATGCTCCCAACCAGATTAGAAACTGTGGCATCACCACTCCTGCAGCCATTCTCAGCCTGAAACCATGGCTGGTGAGCAGTTGCATTTTGGTCCCAAGCTCTAGAACATCACATTACCTGATGTCTTAAATGCCTAGCTCTTCACCAGATCCTAACTGCCCTTGAAGAGAACATATTTATACAAAGTAGTGGCTGCTGTTGCTACTATTGTTGTTACCATCATTTTTGTATTGTTTTGCTTGGGGTTTTTTGGAGTGGGACTTTTTTGAGAAGTAATAGTTTTGATTTATAGCAGAAGAGTCTAAGCTTTCCCAAAGAGAAAAATGGATATTACCCAGAGTAGGACAGCAAAGCATAGAGCAACCTACATCTCATGGGAGGATGGAAGGAGTAAGCCCTGAGGAGTTTCTCTACTTCATGCACTTACAGCAGCAGCTTTCTTGAAACTGCTTTCCAAAAGGGTGGGCTGTAGGTAGCAGACATGGAAGGCAGAACAAGTGCTGACCTTCTACAATACTAAGAAAGGTTTTGGCATAACAGAGAAAAAGAGGAAGCTCACAGTGCTTTCTACCATCCTTCTCTATAGACTTATGCACTAATTCTATAGTGCATATAGTGTACACATTTAATAGGACTCTGCTCACAACCTTTTCAAGATACTTTTGGTTGCTGCCTAGCATTTCTCAGACTACTTGGTGGAATAGTTCATAAAGACCTTCTGCAATAAAAATCAGACTATCGTTAATCTATTTTTAGATTAATGAAAGGCAAACATTGGGTAGGAATTGAGGACCTAGATTAAGAAGCTTAAAGCAAGCAAAAATTCTGTTCTCCATTAAGCTGGCACAAAGCAGCATTAGATGGCAACTAAGCTACCTGCCCGAAAGTTAGTCTTGGTCCAGCTAAGGATTCAAACGTACATACAAAGACCTCCATGTAGGATCAGATTCAGGATAATTTCAGGATAATTTCTCAATGTCTATCAATAGTTTTACTTTTTGTCTGAAGGCACTATTCACCCTTCCTATCTCTATATCTTTAATTTGGAAAACAAATATGCAAGCTAGCTATGTTGCCCATGGATCCCATGCAGGATAATTCTGAGCTCTTTAATTGTAAGCCTTCCAGCCTCCATTAACTTGATAGGATGCCTAGACTTTCCAAATTTCCAAAGCAGTTCTAATCTCTACTTCCAAAAGTGAAAGAAAGCCTGCCTTCTGTGTACTCCCTTGTTCTTCTCCCATGCCCAAGATTGCTGTCTTAGCTTCTTCTTTGCGCTACCACTACCAGGACCTTTTAGTGCCCTGATTTAAGTCCCAAACACAACTGAAGTCTAGTCATTTATGTATTTATTTTGCTATATTAACAAATCCCTGGCTGTCATTACTGTGAACTAGATCACACAACTGTGTTTAGAATCTCAGGAAATCATCCTGTGATTATTTCCTCAGTATCATAGGGGAACACATTAACTTGTAGGACTGTTCCCTACAAAGAGCCACAGTATAGAGTTCTACAGCACTTTCAAAACTCTCCTGCAAGGTCAGAGATTTCAAGAGCAAAAAAGGCAGAGCTGCTACCTGAATACATTGCCAACTGACATCCCAATCACACTTCCAGCCAAACATACAGCAAGATCTTCACATGGGTATTAATGAATGCCACCTGGACCCTAAAGCACATCTGCTCTTTAAAACTGCCTAGGACCCAGGAAGTAGTGATTCAGCTTTGTCCACTCCTAAAATTTGGACACTTCATGCAACAAAAATGAAACCATCCTTCCTGCTTCCAGAGATCTGTAAAATTTGGACTTCAATAGGCATTTCTAATCACTTACTACATCAACCTTTCCAATGTCAGCACGGGGGCAAAGGAGAGAGAATGAGAAAACTCACTGGGAGATATCACTACAGAGAACAATCCATGAGAATTCATGGAGCAAAATCGGTGTCACCTCCACAGGAAAGGTGGGAGGAATAAAACGGAGTCACCCACAGAACCCGCAGCGCCATGGCCCGGGCTGCAGCGCCACCTCGTGGAGACCTGGCGATCCCGCACCCCCGAACACTGCCCCCTCCGGCTTCATCCCCAGCAATTAACTCATTAGCTGCCCGCCAGCAGAAAGGAGGAGTCTTGAATTAGCCACGTTCGTACCACGCTCTCAAAACTGCACCCGGTCCGTCTGAGAAGCGAGATTTCAGCCCTTGTTTTCAGCGGTGGCAAGTGGGATTTCAGGTACCCCAAAAACCTGTGACCTGCTCCATGGCGATTGCCATTGCAGGCTCCAGCAAGACCTGCTGCTGGAAAGCTTTAAACAGGCTCACTCCAAAATACATTTCCCCCAAGACTGCACTCCAACCCCCTCTTTTTTTTCTTCTTCTTTTTTTTTTTAAATAGGAAACAACTGAAATCCTTTCCAATTCAAGCCGCAAAGGCAAAGATACGCTTTCTCGCTTTCCTGAGACTTCATTTCTTTCCTGTGGGCATCAGCCTGTCTGTATATCAGGTACGCCTGGCACAAGGGTAGGGATGGCCCCGGGAATGGCATTGCTGACAAACTGCAGCCAGAGCAGCAGTAAGACAGGATGGGCATGACTGGTAATGAACAAAAGCTAACATAAGCAATAGCGAAGGCTCTTAACACCATGTGCACTGTATCTTCCCAGTAGAACACTGGGGGTTTTCCACACAATTTTCAATGCCAAACTAAGGAAAAGGAGGAGTTCAATGAGTGGAACAAATCACCAAGGTCATCTAAACTAGTCAGTTTCTTGATTCTTGCAATATAAAGAAAAGCAGCTGTTAAACTCTATAGTATGTGCAATTTTACTTGTCATGAAGTAATTGAAATTGCAGGTACAGGCACAATAGCGAAATAGCTTCTATATTTTAATAATCATGTGGTGAGGCAAAACAAACCAGAAATATTTTTTTTAGAAAAATATGTTGCTAAATACCTTTTTTAATCTTATAACAATAATGTCCTTCCTCAAAATCTAAATAAGTAACTTTAAAATTGTCTCTAAGAAGTTAGTTGGACTTTAAATACATAAAATGCCTTCATCTATACATTATAAAACATTATTGCCAAGACCTGGAATTACATGGTTATCAAATATTAATAAACACTCCCATAGTGGTAAAACAAGGAGTGTTACACATCAATGGAAGTTATGAGCAAGAAATTGAGGTTATAGACAAAACATAGGGGAAGTGAAAAATTAAAAGGATGTTTTATAACAACCTGGGGCCACCTGTCACAAGTAGGACCTCAGAAGAGAAGGAATATGAAAATATGTCTTGTGACTCCTTTGTGTCCATCTCCATTTAGAAGAAAGCCCACCCAGAGTCAAGGAGTCTGGAGTCAGTGATCGTACACAGATCAATTCTGTCACACGGGATCAAGACAGTTCTGACAGGTCTGTAATCCTAAATTTCTGTACTGTCAATGAAAATTTATTGTCATCTATATTATACAGTCATCTTATTTTCCAATGGGAATATTATTAGTTTCATGTTCATCTTATGAGCACAGAGAAAAACTCCAACCAGACATTAGCAGGAACTTTTGCAGAAAGTTTCCAGAGGTGTGCTGCTGAACTGCTCACTAGTTGGTTTGTTAGAAGGGTATGTAGTTATTACAGTGAAGTATGAGAGGGACCATTTGCTTTCTTTGCATGTGGAATAAAGTCTGTTCACTGGTGAGGTGAAATTAATATAATTGCTCTCTTGCCATCTGCACAATTAATTCTGTTTACAATGTGAGCTGAAGAAATGGGAAAGGAAGACTTCCATTACAAGAGGTAATGACACTCCAGAGGACATGGATTAAAACTGAGCCCGGATAATGTCAATTTGTAAGAAAATTAATCTCTACTTATTTTTGGAAAGTGTTGAGAACTCCATTTCAGTAAATCTTATTCTCCTACTGAGTCTTATGCAGTATATTAAATTGTCTATGTAGTCATAATAATAATGAACTGCCTACGCAAGGCATTTCTTTCTTTTAAATGCTATGAAAACAACATCCTTCAGCTATGAAAACAGAATGCCTATGTCAACATGCACTGGATAGACCAGCATAACAAGTAATTAACTAGGATACAGTCTTATAGAGAGATCAGTGAACATAGCACAAAGAAACATTAACTCCTTAGCTATACAGTGACCCCACAGCATGTGCTCCAGCAAACAAAGGTATTCTGAGCACCAGAGCATTCCTTGAGCAACGGTGCCAGAGCATCTGTTGTGATCCCCAGGAATGACAGCAAAGACATCAGATGAAGAAGTGCAGCTAACAAAAGGCAACAGAAAATACGCAATACAAACATTTCAAATGTTTTCTATCAGCACACAGAGAAAGCTTAAGTAAATTATGATGTCTCATAGATATTAAGCTATTGTAAGAATGCACACAATTCAATAAGTTAGATGCTATTCAACAGGAATTTAATCTTTTGGACCACAGGCCTTATATGAGTGATACCCTCATACTACTTACTTCCAAATCAAACAAAACAATACCAGAGACTTCAAAACAAGTCAAATTCAGTTAACAAGAATCAAAATCATAAAAAAAAAACCCCTAAAGCTAAACTGTTTAATGCAGTTTGACTGTTGCTATACAAAACACAGACACAAAGTAAATTCCCTTATGTGGCTAATGAAAAAAAAAAAGTCTTTAATACAATTATGAAAACTTTTTTTATGAAGATTTGAGAACTGTTAGATTTTTCTCAGAATAGCTATGAACAGAATCTAACTTTGAAATAAAAAGTAATAATGACACATACACCCTCCCTCCCTAACAACAGAAAAGCATAAATTGTACTTTGTATCTTTACATTATGCATGCTAAATGCATTTTGCCCAAGGATTTGGGACTTTGTTTCATTCAGTAAGTAAAGAGTCTTGTTTTAAATTACTTCTCACTTAGAGGTCTCTTCCAGCCTAAATGACTCTATGAATGAGAGTAATCAAAATCCAGAGAGCACTGAAAACAGAAACAGTGAAAGGGACAGGCCTGTCAATTCCAGCTCTTCTCATCTTCCCACTACTAGATTTCTTTTAAAAGTTTCTCCTGTACACATAGCATCCTTCCAGAACATTTGTTTGGCAACAAAAGCAGTTGACAAGACATAACTACTTGAAGCCACAGCAGTTGTTTTAAACAGACCATATCTCAAGGTCCAAAACAGTAATAAATCATGCATTAAAGTTATATTGCCTCAATACAAGTATTAATCTATATTAAGTTTAATGGCTATGTTGAGTGGGGAAGGTAGAACTTAAAATCTTCCTCAGATTTCTTGACCAACATCCAACATCTCAAACTAATCATGTACCTGTGCTTGTACTTGCAAACAAAGTGCCAGGAGTTGTACTTGTAGGGAGTTTTCCATTATTTAGCTGCTTCATTCTTTTTAGGTGAGACTTCCCATTGTAATGAACTTGAGCTTGAGCTGCAGAGTTCAGCTGTATATTGCACACTTCACAGAAGGAAAACAGTATCTTCTTTTTTTCTTTGCTTAATTGATAATCCTGTCTGTCATTCCTCAGTCCTTTTTCTTCCAAGACCCGTAGAACAGCTGGTTGATTCATAATCCCATCTTCAAAGACGTGGTCAGGACTTAATGGACGCTTCATACCTAAAAAGCAGAAACTAAATTGTTACTAGGAGGCAACTAATGCTTACTATTTAATAAGCATTTTCTTTTCTCAAATGCTATACAGCATGAGCCAAAGACCAGTTCCAACAAACAGAGTCCCAAATTACAAAGGTGTTGCTTAATACAGAAATACATGCATTTGTGACATACCACCCAGCTCAGAAATAATAAGCTGGCAATATATCACAGTTTGTGCACAGCAAGTTGCAACAACTCATATTTTGATCTGCAAGCTCTCCATTGTGAAGCAAGTGTATTATTGCATCTCTAGCAGAGGTTATTATTTTCAAATACATTTTCTCCACATCAATAAACACTGGTTTCAGACCTTTTTGCTTTCCAATGCCTATAGCAGTACCCACTGCCTCAAATACAACTATTTAACAAGAAGGATGCTGGCAAGAGATGTTACAGAAACACGGGAAGACAGAAGGCTGTTCAAATGAGACTAATGAATGCTTTCCACCTTTACCTACACCCAAATCCTCAGCCTTCATGCAAGCATTGTATATTATCCATAGTAGTCCATCAATACCTTCACAATTCAATCCATTGTACAGAGAAATACCAGCTAGAAGTTAAGTCTTCTGGGAGCTACACAAATACATGGTATACAACAGTCCCTGAACAACAATCTAAGAATCTGAAATATTAACTTACCCTAGAGAATAAAAAGCTCATCATGATAAACGAACCAAGCTGTACAAAGAACTCTTTTATATATATGGGAAGAAGGTGTATATTTCATTTAAGGTGGAGGGAGAGTTCTTTATATAGGGGTATAGGGTAACTCATATAGGAAATATTTCCATTTTCTTGGCTACTCAACATGCTGTTTGCACTTTATTCTTTACACCCACCACCCAAATACTCTAGATGGCCAAAGGCTGGCTCAGGGAGCTGTGCAGAAGAGCAGCTCTTTCCAGGCAAGGGTGCACCTATATTTCAGTTTTTGAAAGAAAAAGTCTTCAAATGCAAGGTCCCTTCTTTACCCTGGGAACCAGAGTAGCATAGAATTTTGTGTACACCGACTGCCCTGGTAGGCAGAAGCAATAAGAGACACAAACAATGAAAACCAAAAGCAGAGGTGGCAATCCTCCCCAAAACTGCGTAGTATCCACAAGCAGCATCGGAGTACACCTCTCAGTCCTGGCAAGTACATTACCAAAAGAAAATCTGTTTTGTTTTCTGGCACAGGTATGTGAATGGGAAAACCTTCAGAAACAGTTTAAAGTCATTTATATGGTGGGATAGAGCATTTCATCCCATTGCTAATTCTAACCCCTGCTTAAAATTTTAGTATTTGTACAGATTCGTCCTCAAGCACAATTCACCGATCAAGTGTTCTAAATAGAGTTCACAGTCATGTATTTTTTTTCTGATAGCTGACAGTTCTGTCATCAAACAAAAAAAAGGAATACATTAAAATATGCATCACATCAAATACTGAAGTAAGAGTAATTATCACAAATAATCAGAGAGTACAGGTACCTAATGGCTTTTAAAAACACAATACTGCTGATCATGAAACCTAGGCTACAGACTGTCACACTAAATCATTTAAGCATAAGTATCATATTTCAGGGCCAGCAACCAAGATCCTCGACTCAGCTGAGCTAAGATGACATTTTCATCTGAAAATTTAATCTGCTTAGAGCTTTGGTATTTGTTACTTTTCAGTGTGTTTTTAAACCATAAATAACTCCTCTACTCCAGTTGTTTTCTGTCAATTTTTATTTCCACAGCACTGTTGCACCTGTACAACACTGTACAACCTGTACACTGTTGAGTGTTGAGTACCTGTAATGGCACCAATGCCTTTCAAAGGGGGGTTATTTTGGAAAGCACCAGCCTGGCATGGCATTAGGACAAGACACATACAGTCCTAGACTGCATGTGTTGGTTTACTGTGTTCCAGAGGAATGAAACCTTCCAGCTGGTGAACTCTGAGACTGTAGAAGTATGAACCAAAGCAGAGTAAGTAGGGAAAAATCCAAACACTGGCTTCAAAAGTGCACTCCTGAGTCACCAGAATTGTTTTTAATATGGACACACCCAGAAAGAACAACTGAGCAGGGCAAGGACTCACACACCACACCTGCACTCTAGGCATCCTAGCTGCCAGCCTAGGAAGAAAATTAACCTTCAAACAAGCAAAAGAAATCACTGCCCAAGCTTCACTTTCATTTTAATAAACAAAATAATTATAAACTCACATTTACTACAAAGTCCTATCTTATAGTTGCATACACAGGACAAATGAGCCCTTAAAGCAATCTCTTGCTACTAATTTAAGAATTAAACACAAGCTGAAATTTTAAAATAGCCCTCATTGCCTAAAGCTCTGCATCTAAATTAAAAGCTGACCTTATTATCATTGCCTAAAGCTCTGCATCTAAATTGAAAGGTGACCTTATTATAAAAGCAGTACTGACCTCCTAACAACTGGTGGGAGCAGTAGATGTGAAGCACTGAAGAAATGTCTACACTGAGCATCTTAAACATTGGTTTTACAAGGGCTTGCAGTGGCATACTCAGATGTGTCCAGCTGTGGAGAGAACCTGTACGTGCAACCAGAGACTGAACCATACTAGCCTTCAGAAGTCTGAGTGTTCCTACACAGACATCCCTTCCTGGAATTTGAAAGACCTGAAGATTCAGAAAAGCAAATCATGTGTATTTGAAATGCCTTATTCAGTCCCTTCTAAGGGGTGTAAAAAGAAAATTTTGGTGGCAAACATACACTGAGATTTTAAAGTATGCCCGTCTTTCACACAGTAATACAGCTTTTACCATACCTGATCATTTCTTGTGGTGTATGTACTTGTTCAAAAAATAAAAAGGTTATTACATGAAAGGGAAGTTCTCATTTATGTTCAAAGTTTTGTCTCCTTTCTTCTTTGAAGTTAGGGATCGAAAAACACACTTTTCAAAAATCTCAGCTGGAGTGTCCTGGTTCTAGGATATACAGAACAAGTAAAATTCTGCACTGAGTCAGTGTTAGGAATCTCACCATTAATGTGGCTTACCCAGTACAAGGTAACCTTTCTGTAGAAGGCTATCTAAAATCTTTACACTTCTATGCAAGAAACTTGTACATACACATTAAATTGTAATTAAAAACCAACCCACAGGTCAAAATGCTTGAGCTTTTTTCTTACTCTCTCAATTTCCTAGTCACCCAAATTTATGCAAGAAAGCATCTGTCAAGTGTCTTTCTTTTTCTTTCAAAAAGAGCTTTTAACTGCAGGCAGATTTTGAAGAGTTCTGTATAGTACTTGTTCTCACTCACCAGGAGTCAGATATGAAATGGGGCCACTTCGTTCCTCAGGTTTACACATCACTCAATGACATTATCATGTAACAGAAGCAGCTACTTGAAACTACAGTCAGTGAACTGAGAATAAAGAGAAGTTACATGATCATTATATTCTGCAAAATCAAAAAATAATTGAAAGTAATAGTTACAGATGGAATTGTGAAATATTTAGAAGAAGGTTGAAGACTAAAACCAAGCATATGAGTCCATTAAAAGGGAGAAAGGATGGAAATCATCGGAGGAGAAAATACAGCTGATAATCCTGCAAGCTCACACTTCTGTTTAACCTAAATACAGCACAGTGTAAGCCAAGGCTCAGCTGATACATAACAATATCCAAAAATTAAAACTTTCCATACAAAAAGAGAATGAGTCCATGAATCACACCAGACTGACACACACATTATAAAGGTAGTGCTATATTACTGTCATTGTATTTACTCAATGACTTAGAGGACTAGATCCAATTAAAAATTGAAAGTGAGAACATGAAAATAAGAAAAACAAATCAGGAAATGCAGAGGAGCATCCACGTGTGTTAGTAAATATCCAGGTGAAATGATCCAGAAAAATTTCTATGCAATATTCATCTTGCTCTTGCAAAAGTAAGTTCTGATTCAAACCAGATATGATTTTGATCAGAATAAAATTAGTATAAGATAAAACAATGCAAGTGTGAAATCTTTTCAGGTATTTGAAATAAGCTGTTACCAGACTAAACAGGTTGTCCCCCCATCACATTTCCTCCCCAGTACACAGAATTGATCTATCTGAATAGATTCTGCAAACAATACTGGGGAGCAAGAATAAATTAGTGATTTATGACACCACATTAGAATTCTTAGGTGTCACGAGATACCCTGTTAGGATTTCTGAAACCACATCTTCTCAGCCTCTTGCAGCCGGCAAAAAAAAAAAAAATCTCTAAGTGTGGACATCCTTTGTACTCGAAGCTCAAGGCAATTAGCCTTTCGATTTAGCTAATTTACTTTTAAACAGAGTTGTGCTTTCAGAGGAGGTACAAAGAAGTATTATATATAGTACACTGCTGTAGGTGAGAACGTCCAAATCTTTACTCAAAGGAAATAAGCTGTGGATATCCTGATGAATTAGTGATGGTTACATGATGCATTCTTTTCCTGAGTGCTGGTCTAAACTTCTGCAATGCTCACTCCTAATTAGCTGATACTTCAAAGAACCACTATACTGGAAATGTAATTAGATTGCCTCTCTTCTGTGGATCTGTGCCAGGTAAGCAAAATAGAAAACATACTTTAACAACTTACATATGAGCAAAGAGAATTTTCTTCTTTAGCCTTTAGAAATAATCAAATGAGTTACAGAAGACACAGGAACAAATATAAAAGTTAACTGGCTTTCTATAGAGTTACATTTCCAAAAAGGTTCATTCAGACAGCTGGGGGGCAGGAGGGAAAGCAAAACACCCAGGACAGAGCCTGGTGCTGTGTTCCTGTTAAACACCTATGGAGAAAAACTGTCTATGCAGATGTACTAGTGAAGTCTGCATGCATGCCTTAAGAGCTGTGGTCTTGCACTGGAGCAAGTATGATTCCATAGTTCCTCATCTCTACCATAAAACATTCCTACACACCTCCCTCCAAAAAATAAATAATAGAAAAGAGGAGAGAAAACAACCAGCTTGAATACCTCCAGGGCAGTATTTAAAAGAAACTCACTAGAGCTGCTTTTGAGAAATCTTATGACCTTTCTTATATTTTTAGACACTATTTCCCAAACATAGATAAACTATCAAGAGGCATATGGTTTGCACCATCTGGGCAACAAGTTCTACTGGGATACTGTGGTGAACAGCATATGCATAGTGCCTTGTGCACAGTATCCTACAGTGTTAAAAAAAGCACTGGAGACTATTTTGAAGCCAACCTTGAAAAATCGCCCATATGTTTAAGGGACTCATTTTCTTTCAGATGTGTTCCTCTTTCTTTCAGTACAAACCAAAACAGAAAACTGCCATGTTTAATCTTATCTTGTTCTGAAATTCCTCAAGAAGGCATTGTATTGTGCAACCTATCCACCTGTCAAACTATTTACTACCCATCCATACACATCCGATCAACTCTTTGTTGTCTTTTGTCTCTGCTCACAAAATAAATGGAATATTTTAATTCAAAGTTGCAGTAAAACCAGGATGGTTCAGAAAAGCAAACACATTTTTATTCCCTGTGACAGATAAAGAATAATCAGTTAGAAAGGGTAGATTATTCACTGACAAAACCAGGATAAGTAATTTTTTAGCCTTTATTTTGATGCTAGTTTATCAATATGAAGAGGAATATAACATCAGCTGCTTTTCCTGTGCATGAAAAGTTTTGAATGGTGTAGTATGACAAATGGCTGACAGCCTTTTCACTAACACATTTTAGAGTATTTAACATTTGAAGGAGATTCTTTTTAAACTACAAAAACAGATGGTTGTTTCACAACATAAACATTAGCTGTTCAGTACAAGGTAATTCAGAAAACTGAAAACATTCAAGTAGCTAGTATTTTGCTTTGCTTTACCAGCCTTGAAATTTTCCATGTTAAGGAAAGCTAAAATTAGACCTACGGTACTAGACTGTGAACTCAGCTAAACTGGAGTAAATAAAATCACTCTTAACTCAAATAATCACTGACTGCGGTTGCATGTGCCAGTGTTTGTAGCTAGCTCTGTAAGGCTGATCCTTTCCTCTGTAGGCCTCATACTTACAGATTTCTGGTGTTCTTAACATTAACAAGAATACAAGCATCTATTTACCATCAATTTACTCACCAAAGATATATATCCACACCTGATATAACACATCAGACTGCTGCCAAGCAGGTTAATCAAGTTTGGAGTCCAGACAGGTGTCTTGGATTATACTTCAAGAGGAGCAGATAAATTTGGCTTGATGAACCAGTTCACAGGTTGGTGCCTTCTACTCAAAAGTCTGTCATTAAGCCCCTACTTACCTTCAGTTAACTTGCAATCTAAGTTATTTTAATTAATTGTAGAAGAATATCTAGGTGCCCAAAGTGTTCAACACATGCCTTTATATGTCATTTTAGGTATTTGTCTGCCCCTACCACATGCATAAGTCCATCCAAGAAAACAGACCTTCTAAGAAAATGGCTACTCAGCTCCCTTAGCTTTCTCTATCAATAAATCTCTTGAAGAAATCCATAAAACATTCCCAGTATCCACAGTGCTACCCCTGGCATGCTATCTGCAACGTATTAAATCAGGTATCACATGGTCCAACCTGTGTTTTAGTGTCCTCATAAACAAAAAAAATTCATACCAACCATCACTGATTGCCAGTATCTGGTTATATTTACATCCTGTTTCAACCAGAAACACTAGTTTTTTGTTAAAGATCTAAATCCCAAATATGCTGATTTCTAAATCAACACCCAGGAAGAAGGGAAAAAACCAACTCAACATGAAACAGACCTAAATGATGTCATTGTTGGACAAAGGCAGGAGTAAAATAGAACATGTGCCAAAATTCCAAACAGCCAACAGAAGAACAAAACAAAAAAACAAACAAACAAAAAAACCACAAAATAAACAAGCCAAAAATTTACAAAAATAGATGGGATACTTTTAAAAGGTTAATTGTGAAAATTACAAGTAATTTTAACACCAAATCCTCAAAATTTGAAGAAGTTTAATTTTTCTAAGTAGAAATGAACAAAGTAAATTTTCTTATGTGTGTTCCCAATTCTGCCTGTTTTCACAATCTGCTTTCTTGAGAGTAGGGAATTCTCTTATCAATTAGTAATTTGGTAAATAAATTGAATACTACTGCCTCTAAGATAATTTTCTAGACTGTTTCTTAAAGCTCTAGACTTCTATAAAGTTGCTAGTTTGGGATTTTTACTTGTATCTTTCAAAGTATTGGATCCAAGTACACTTTTAGATCAAAGGACTCCTTTTATTTCTCCATAGAAACACTGAATAACACAAAACAATAATTAGATGTTTCTCCACCAGATTTTACAATGCAGAAGATCTGGGAAAAAAAACCCTAGAAAGGGAAAATAGTGTAGAGGATATAGTTTGAACCTGCCTTCAACAGTAAAAAGCAGCACAAAATATAGGACTTTTTTAAAGAAGAAATTTTTATATGTTTAAGAATCATCTCTTAAAATCTAAGATAACTGAAGACCAACTGCAAAGCAGTTCTTACCTTTCTTAAAAATAACAAGAATTCACCTGAGCATAAAAGGAAGTCACAATAGAAAGTCATGTTCATTAAGTCTGGCAATGCTGGGAGCTGACTATAGGTTGTACAGGAAACCATTAATTCAGGGTAAATCATGGTAATGCTGTGAATGTGCTCTTGGACACGAGAACAAGAACTTCGAGGATTGTGTGAAAATAATGGTTGGGCATGAACAAAGTACAAGTCACATTCAGACATAGTGTGAGATTGAGATTTATCAGCTTGATTGGCAGCACTGAGAATACAAAGAACAGAAAACTGCAAGCATGATGAGTGGCAGTGAATGTCAATCTTGAAGTGCTTCTAAAAAGATGAGTCCCAGATTAGTCATCCGTAAGAGACTGTCAGTGTCCATGTAAATTACTGATTCTCTTTTGGAACTGAAAAAAAATCAAAATCAATGTTCCCTTATAGTGCAAAGGTAAAGGGACATCACAGTTGTTTTGTCTTATCTCCTTGGGACATCAC
>NW_008680979.1:24936-25457 GCF_000695815.1 Acanthisitta chloris | reverse complement strand
CCATCACTCCAGATGTCTCCCCTTCCTCCTTCTTCCTCCCACCTTATATACTGAGCATGATGTCATATGGTATGGAATATCCCTTTGGTCAGTTTGGATCACCTGTCCCAGCTGAGTCTCCTCCCAATCTCCCATGCATCCCCAACTTCCTTGCCAGCGTGGCAGTACGGAAAGCAGCAAAGGCCTTGACTCTGTGTAAGCTCTGCTCAGCAACAACAAAAACATCTCTGCATTATCAACTCTGTGTTCTGCACAAAACCCAAACGTTGCCCCATATTAGCCTCTGTGAAGAAAGTTAACTCTACTTCAGCTCAAACCAGCACAGAGAATTATCCGACTGGTAGTGACAGACAATAAGAACAGGCAAGTGGATCACCTAATTTGAAGGCATCTGCAAAAATAAACCAGGTTAAAGTTAGCATTGACCTGAATTTAACCCTTCATTTCCCATTCTCCTTGTTCAAAGGAAGCATGACTAAGCATATTTTGTGCTGATACTCAACTTGGAGAGGCCTCTGGTG
>NW_008680979.1:21830-24899 GCF_000695815.1 Acanthisitta chloris | reverse complement strand
CCATACAGAGACTTCTCCCAAACTTGAGCTGCCAATCACCTCAGGCTTTAAGTGACTGCTGCCTGCAAAATCCAATCTACCTGTCTTCGCAGAATCATACAATGTTAAGGGGTTGACAAGGACCTTAAAGATCACCTAATCCCAACCCCCATGCCAATGGGCCAGGACACCTTCCACCAGACCAGGTTGCTCAAGGCTTTATACTACCTGGCTTTGAATACTGCCAGAGTTGGGGTATCCACAACCTCTCTGGACAACCTGTTCCAGTGTCTTACCACCCTCACAGTAAAAAAATTCTTCCTAATATCTAATCTAATTCCCCTCTTTCAATTTATGCCCATTGCCCCTGTCCTATCCTCACAAAGAGTCCCTCTCCAGCTTCCGTTTATGCACCTTCAGACACTGGAAGGTTGCTGTGAGGTCTCCACACAGCCTTCTCTTCTCCAGGCTGAAGACCTAACTTTCTCAGCCTGTCTTCATCGGGGTAGTACTCCAGTCCTCTTATCAACTTTGTGGTCCTCATATTCCACAGCAAAATACACACTTCCCTTCATAAAAAGAAAATCCAAAAGAGCCATCCTTTTGCTAATTTTGCTGACATTTCACACTCTGATCCAGAAAGAGTACATGCATGTGCTTCCATGCTGTAGATAATCCACTCTGCTCTCCCCTGACTTAAGAGACCATTACAGTGAGCTCATTTGCTCATACAAATTTGACAGAGAAACACTCCTCATTTCTGTGCATTCCAGCCATTAGAACCATACTATTGCATTAATCTGTGTTTTGCACATAACTGTAACCTTTATGTTTTCATTTTAAACTGAATGGTAGTCTCTGAATTAAGAATTCATGTAAGGGGTTGCTTGGGTTTCTTCGCTTTTATTATTCATTTGTATAAAAGCAGCCTAATATTTGCACATCATACTTAATAAGCAAAAAACACTTGAAGATACTCAGATAGTATATTCCCCTACCCCAAAGCATTCATACCAATTAATACCAATTCCAACAGCAATAAATTGCATAAACATCTTAACCCCTGCACCCTCATAGATATTCTACAACAAGAATCCTGGAGGCATTGAAAAAAAGTATAGTCAAGTCAGCTATTTAAATCACTAAAGTAGATGCCACTTCATTAAACTTTTGTTTCATACAGCTCTGGGTCCCCAACATAAGGAGGACATGGACCTGCTGTAGAAAGTCCAGAGGAGAATCACAAAGATCATTAGAAGACTGGAGCACCTCTCCTATGATGACAGACTCAGAGATGGGGCTGTTCAGCCAGGAGAAGAGAAGGCACCAGGGAGACCTTAGAGCACCTTTCAGCACCTAAAGGGGCTATGGACAGAGCTGGAGAGGGACTTTTTACAATGGCATGAAGTGACAGGACGAAGGGGAATCGCTTCAAACTGAGAGTAGGTTTAAATTATGTAATACGAAGACATTGTTCACTATGAGGGTGCTGAGGCACAGGCTGCCCAGAGAAATGGTGGATGTCCTATCCCTGGAAGTGTTCAAGGTCAGGTTGGATGGGGCCCTGAGCAACCTTGTCTCGTGGAAAGTGTCCCTGTCCATGGAAGGGGGGTTGGAACTAGATAACCTTTAACATCTCCTCCAACCCAAACCATTCTGTGATACCTATTTCAGCAGGTACACAGGCCAGTTAAGTGTGAATAAAACATGCTTTAACACAACAAAATGGATGTTCTAACTGCGGCAGGAATCAAATTGCAAGATAGATTCACAAAATTCTTCCTTTCAAAGATGTTTGCACTTGGTACAACTCAGAGCTTCCTACAAGACCAGCTTTACTGTCTGAAATACTCTGCATAAAGAACCTGTCACACAAATGACAAGCCACCCTTCCAAACCAAACGAATCTAAACAGTGTTTCTCAAAGCATGTATGCTTGGAAGAAAAGCTTAGTGCATATAGTCAGGAACAGAGAGGATGAAGGAAATGGCCTATGGATATTCTCATGGTGCAGACTTCTGTCCACGCATCCCTCCCCAGGAGAAAGGAAAATGGGAATAGAGAAGGTCTAGAAGATGCGCGTTTCCACTCCCACGTCTGGAACAAAACTATGGTGTCTTCTTTTGCAAGCAATTTTATGCCTTTTTCTCCAAATTGTCCCCTCCTTTTCCCCATCAACTCAGACAACACTGTCAAAGCAAGGGCACATTTCATAGCATATATTTGTACTCATTACCAGCATCAGGTATGATCCAATGTCTAAATATCACTGCTGACACAGTACCTAAGAGAAAAAAAATTTTTTTTAGCACAAAAGCACTACAAAGACTAAAGGTCTGCAAAATAAGAGCCATTCAAGTTCACCACTGAAAGGAACAAACTACAGAAAAATCACCTTACACCCACCCATATTACAGAGACAGACCCAAGGCACACAATTCAGCTTTTGCTGAATATGGCATAAAGTGAGCTTCTCATGGTGGTGACTGCATACTAACTGCCACGTTAACAAGCAGTGTCTTCCTTCAGACATTTACAAACATCAGAATGCTTATTCATGATGGTCCCACATATCATCTGCCATCCCAGATGGTGACTGGTGGGATGCTGATTTTGTCCTAAGGCAGTTACCACCCACCAAGATAGTATATGCAGGGCTAAACAAAAAGCCTGTGCCATCTGCTGTCAAGTTTATAAGATTTGTTGAGACCTACTAGGTTAGTTCATTTTAGATCAGACAAGTCAGGAGGCTATAGCTCTCTAAATGCCCAATAAAAGAAGGGTAAGTTGCACTGTAAAAGACATGCAGTAAATCAAGAACAAGCTACAATGTGCTGCTGGGCACACCTCTAACACCCCGAGAGCAACTAAGGATTCTCACCATGATCAGCGGCAAAAAGCACATACGGCACATGAGCTCAGAGGGAACCTGAGACCAAGAAGAAAGATGAAATTCTGCAGACCTAACAGTTTTCCTTGGCCTGAAAAAAAATTTAGGATTTCTTTTTCTTGCTGACAGGATGTTTTTTCTGCCTCCTTTTCTTGCCATCTCTCTACTGCTATCATTTTGATAGCTGGTCTCCATCTTAA
>NW_008680979.1:0-21730 GCF_000695815.1 Acanthisitta chloris | reverse complement strand
TTTTATAGCTGTTCTCCATCTTAATTCTTTGCCAGCCCCAATTCTTTCCCTCCCCCTGTATCTCTGTAGAGTTTTCTTATCCTCCTGCTCATGTGCTGTCATACTATATATACATAGAGGAAAGAAAAGTCTATTAAAAAGCAGAACTAGTGTGGTATCTTCCGCCTGCCTCACAAACAGCCTAAACTCCCTCTTACTCGCTTCATTTGCCATATCCATTTATAGATGATTAATAGAAAATACAGCAATTTCCCCAATCCAGCTAGAAAGTACTCAAACTGCATAAAATATTTCTACATATTCTTTTTAAATAATCTAATTTAATTTCTTTTTGTACGTTGATAAATATCTAAAGCAAGCAGAGAAAATGGAGAAATACATCCACAGCAGCACTTTTCCAAACCTTTTTAAATCACCAGGTACATGAATACCTGCCACTGAGGCAGGGAATTAACACTTGCACAAGCGTAAAGGTTACATCACTGCGTGCACAGATGAAAAAAAAGTATTGCTTGAGCTCAATCATTAAGAAGTAAAATTTCAATACATGGCCAAGTTGCCTTTAAATCACTAACATCAGAAAAACAGGACACAAAGGAGACAGATCACGAAGGTCTCTACTGCACAGAAATGAGAGATAGGGGTTGCAGAGGTCTCTGCAGGGACCCAAAACTGTAAGAGTCCCTGGTGCTACTTCCCACACTAACACAGCTGCATCAGCAGAGATCCTCCTGGAAGCCTGGCAGCAAATGCTGAAGGAAGATCACTCCAGCCAGCACAAGTTCATCACCTCCTCCAGCATTCACACCATAATGGGCAGAGCTAGGGCAGAGGAACAGAATACACCAGTCGCCTGCAAATAGCAGCTTAGCTCCTAAAGAAAAAGCAGAGACTATCTAACAAAAGGAAATCAGGAAAAATACGTGCCAAGAGAAGGACATATCATTCCTGTCCCCCCACACAAGCAACCAGCAGCAATGAGGGGCACAAGGTAGAGGTTCTCCATGCTCCTTAAGCATGTTTCCCTACTCTTCTTTAAATGACTGTTAGTACAACTGCTAATTGTTTTAAACCATCCCAGACTTCTCTCCCTACATTGTTTTTCCATGCAACACTAATCTACGCATCTTAGTGTAGCTCTCTGCAGAAAACATGGCTTTATTAAATGGCCATTATTTAATTTAAAACTCAATCCCACAGTAAAGTTATTTAAGACAAAGATCTGACAAATAAATTTGTACAAATCTCAGTCTTGTACTGCCATCCTGCATAGAATACAAAACTGACAGCTACTTAGGGATGTAAACATTATTCCACCTTTCATTTTACACCTGTGAATCTGAAGTCTTCACAGAAATTCATGCATACTGCTCCCATAAAAAGCAAAAAACCATCATTTTGCAAAGGGACAAACTTCTGATGAAGGCAGTCACGCTGAAAATTGGCCGTTAATCCCCTTGGAATAAATATAACCCCCAGGAAGATGAAAGTGTGAGCAGAATATTTATTTTTTTGTGCTTGAAATTGCTGAGGTGCACAACAAGCTTTTGCTTCAGCATTTTCAGAAGAAGTTATCCCTCAGAAGCCCATTTTACTCTCATGAGACATTTCTCTCCAATCATTCACTTTTCAAAGCCCTTTGCAAATTTAAGATTGCCGTAAAGCTGACTGTTACAGCTTATTTCACTAGAGCTCTCTCCCTTGTCTGAGATGTCACATTCTTTGAAGACATTTGGTGGTTTTCAATTTCTTAAACATTTTATCAATAAAGAAATCACATTTTTTAAAAAAAGCATTCTTTTTGCAATGTGCAGACAGTGACTTCATAACACAAAACATCCTCATGAAAAACAATTCCTCCAATAAATCCCCCAATTAATGAAGATCCTGCTGTCTCACACTGTCTTACCTAGTTGATCTGTGCTCAAGTTAGACTTTTCTGAATAGCTGATAACAAAATCAAATTTCTGCTAAAAGACAGTTTTAAACACAGTTACTGCCTTAAAAGACCCAGCAGGTTGCATATGCCTCCGGTGTTGACATCACAAACATGAAACATTTGGAAAGGTTCACTTAGAAAAAAAACAATTTATCAACCTGATGTTGCTTTTGCTTATGACACTCCACTCATCAATTCAGGGCTGTTAGGTCTCAGAATTATATTTTGTGGTATTAAGCATTTTTCTTAAGCCTGGGTCCCCAGGAACTCTAGGTTTTTTAATATCCTTCTAATCCTTGCCGAGATGACTGAAAACATGAACCCTAAAGGCTCAAAAACTAGTAGGGAATTAAAGAGAAACCAATTTCAATTTTCTCCTAGATCTGATTTTTGAATGTTCAGAGCTGCCAATGTTTAAGTAGGAGCACTGATGTTCTCTCTCAGACAGACCAAGTCCTGGACCACTGCTATGCTTTGTCACTCTAGGAAACATAAGACCTAAAAAATAGACCTTAATGTGCCGTGTTCATGTACTTCAGCCAGGACAAACCCTGAAGACTCAGATGTGCATTTGTTCACACAAGATTCTCCAGGGTGACCTCCAGCCACCGGTTCTGGCCAATACTGGCTGCTGGTTTAGTTTCTTTTTCCCTGCTGTGTGCAGTCCATAAATGCATCGGAAGGCAGGTGCTTTGTCTTCCCCCATGTTCCCACAACCTCCCCATTTTTACAAGTAGTGACAGGACACTGGGTAATGGCTTGAAACTGAAAGAGGGTAGTTGAAATTTGTTATAAGGAAGACATTCTTCACTGTAAGGGTGGTGAGGCACTGGAATGGGTTGCCTAGACAAGTTATGGATGCCTCTTCTCTACCAGTGTTCAAGGCCATTATTATGGTTTAACCCCAGAGAGCAGCTAAGCACCATGCAACCACTCACCGACTCCCTTATCTCCCTCTTCCTCCCTCCTTCCCCACCTCCCCTCCCCACCTTGGTGGAATGGGGAGGAGAATCAGAAGTAACTTGTAGGTTGAGATAAGGACAGTTCAATAATTGAAAACAAAATAAAATACTAATGGTAAATGATAATAACGGCAAAAATAATGGAAAAGCAGAGAGAAAATAAGACCAAACTGAACTAGTGATGCCAGACCCAGAACCACCACCCCTTCTGGGTAACCCTGCCCAGTTTATGTACTGGGCATGACATTCTATGGTGTGGAATATCACTTTGGGTCACATGTCCTGGCTATGTTCCCTTCCAGTTTCTTTTGGGTACTTTCCCACTGGCAGAGTATGAGATACAAAAGAAAGAAAGGGCAAAAAAAAGTCCTTAACTTAGGATAAACATGACTTAGCAGGAATCCAAAACATCAGTACATTATAAACATTATTCTCATTCTTAATTCAACACACAGCACCATACAAACTACTGAGAGGAAATTAACTATCCCAGCCGAAACCAGGACAGCCATGCTGGACAGGATTTTGAGCAACCTGGGCACGGGAAGGTGTCCCTACCCATGGTAAGGGGGCTGGAACTAGATGACCTTTAAGGTCCCTTCCAAGCCAAATCACTCCATGATTATATGATTCCCTTAGTGTTTATTTTCCAAAACTAAGGAAGTTTTCCCATAACAAAACAGCATCTGAACCAGAACCTTTCTCTGCACCTATCTCAGTCTGAACTCATCATGAGCAGGAATCAAATCAGTTTCCTGTACTCCTGATGGAGACTCATCGGGTTTGCAGCTGCAGTGTTAATTCTTTCTTATCCCTGTAAAGCAGAAAGGTTAGGAATCACTCATTCATTTAGCAAAACACTTCTAAACAATATAAAAGTCATTTTTTTTGATTAATCATGCTTCATTAGGTATAGCAATTAAATAACTGGCAAGTAGCAGTGAGAGTTCTCAGCTATGCTGAGAGTATTCATTCAGCTTATGCTAAATGGCCAATTCAATCCCTAACCCAAACTGCCAATTAAATGCCACTTTATTGTTTCCAAATATTTATCAGTCCTTAGCTATCAGATGAACAAAGAAAGCACAGTTCAACTGTCAGCAGAAACTGTCATCTGCCACAGCAAACCACACAGGAAAGCAACTAGAGTTCAGAGACGTCACAAAATATCCTTACAAAGGAATGGATATGAAGGACTTAGTCTCCAGAAGAAACTTCCAAATATATACAGCTGCAAATTTTCCAATTTTCTACTTCCCCTTGTAAAATCCTGGCTTGTTGTCAAAGTTTTCTATAGAAAACAATCAATTTTGTCAAAATGTTATTCTCAGAAATTACATAGTCAGAAATTAAACAGCATCATGAGCATCTGTTTCAACACTGCCAAACACATCATACATTGAAAAACTGAAAACTTAAGAACTCAACATTTTACAGAAGCAACTTTCAGAGGGGTTTTTGTTTGTTTGTGTTCATCATTTGAAAACTTTTCCCCAAACTTAGTGCAGGACTTAAACTGAAAATTAAGTGAGGTAACAGCTTTGGTTTTCAAACACTTAATTCAGAGACCCTTTGTGAACAAGGCTGATACTGTGACAGTCTCCTCAATCCTGCTCATGTTTTGAACTGGGGCATAGCTTGGGTGGCAGTTACAGCTGTGCTAGATATACAAATAATTAGGAAATGGAGTTGTATCTTAATCCCCACTCTCCTCCTCTGAGATATGAAAAATCTCTCCCTAAAAACAAGCAAAAAACCAAACCATCGCAAAAAAAATGCAGTAGGGAGAAAGAAGCATCTTAAGGGCTAACTCTCTAACTCAGTGCAACCACAGATGTTATAATGGAATCTTCAGCCACTGTTCAAATCTATCCTGGTATTGAACAACCTTGATCTTGTTCTCTAAAGATATTAAAAGCTCCCTAAATATCATGACAAATTGTCAGAAGAAATTCATTGGACAGTCACCATTTGAATTCTATTGAGTTTCTTACTGCATACTTATGACTCAGCTTACATTCCTGACACTGCAAATTTCCCAAAGGTAACTGGTCCAAAAAAGTGGAGGAATCTTATGAGGATTTGCCCAGCTTCATGAACTCACATAGATAATCAACTAAGGAGTAGCCACATTCTAAATGTCAAAAGCTGTAAGATGTGCTTAGGCTGTCAACACAAGAAACAAAATTTAACAGATTATTCTATCCTACCTCCTATCCTAACTTTGGGCAAACCAGAGTTCTTGCACAACTGCCTGAGCAAATATGACAGTGACACTATTATATTCCATTGCTACTGCTGGGCCAAGCATAGATACACAAGACACATACACACATGTAAAACATACCTGAGCACCTTGTCAGGTTGCCTCACTTTACCCTTTCCATGAAGCAGTAGTACTTACCCAAATGCACAAGCCAATACCTAAAGAGTTTTAAGTCTAAAGAAAGCACAGGCATAGCTACCATTTCTTTCAAGTATGTTCTATACAGCTTTTCAGGGAGAAAGTTGTTGTGATTTAATAGCTAAGCAATATCAACTGCATTTCTAAAGAAAAAAAAAAGAGTAACATAAGGACTTCATAGGCTCTAAAACCAAGTAGAGTTAGGTCACAAAGTTTTTGTCTTGATTTTCTACATCATTTCAGACTGCCATAACATAACTGCTTTCAAGGTCTCCTTTCCACATGCAGTGAACAATGTTATCTCAGTTTTGCAAAGGTCTTTACCAGTAACTTCTATATCAGGCAGTTTTGCTAACTGCATTTCGAATTACACTGTAAATCCAAAGGAAAGTTCCAAACCTACTAACACTTGCTATAGTATTAGGTGTGTCTGCATCAAAAGGACTAAACATGGCCTAGGTACTAATGGCTCCATGTTTTTCTCTCAAAACAATCTGTAGGTACAGTACACAGACTGACCTAATGCCTGTTTCTGGCATGAGGGCATATCTTACATAGATTATCAGAATAAATCCTGAATAATAATAATAATAAAGGAATGGTTTAATCATGCACATTTTTTAGATACTAAGATAAGATGAAACCATATAATTTTGAAATACTTTTTTCTGTGCCTGACTAATTGGACTGTAAACAATAATTAAGGACTATTTCATCTGGCCTCTTGCTGACCTTCCAAAATCAAATAGACAGATGGACCAGGGAACCTGTGCTGGTTTGAAAAGCAAACCGGTGAGAGACTCTGAATCAAAAGTACAATTTAATAGAACAACACAACAAAACAACACAAATGCAACAGTACCAAGAAAAAGCAACCTGACAGAGTCAGAAAATAACCTGACAGAGTCAGAAAGTAACCCGGCACCCTGTCAGTAAGGGTGTGGTAGTAGTCCGATTGAATGGTGCTGCAGTCCTCCTGGAGTGATGGGTCTGTTGGAGCAGTGATCCCACAGATCCGATCCTCTCCCGAAGGTCCAGCAGCAGCTCTTGTCCTCTGGGAATCCAGCAGGCAAAGGGCTCCCTGTGCTGGTCCAAACCCCAGCTTATATCCCTGTGAGCATGTTTGGCTCCTCACCCCTGGGGTGAGTCACCTCACCTTGGGACAAGGGATAAGGATCACTGGGAGGATGTGCCATGCATGGGTCCTTGACAGCCCATTAATCATAGACAGCCCCCTGAGGGAGCCATCAGGATTGACCTGAGGGACAAGGTGATAACGATCACCTGCTTTAACAGCTTGTGGATATGATAATAGAATACATACCATGGATACCCCCCCCACTGCAACCCAGGACAACCACAAAGTTAAATTATCTTCTTTTTGCAGTCATTCACCTGATTCCTTCAATGAACATGCTTATTTCAGGGTAAGCACAAATTTTGGGGGAAAAGTTGCGAGAACCTGAAACTTTCCAGCCAAAGTTCTTATTGCAACAACAACCCAAAAGAGGTAGTACGGCCCCACCACTGAGGTCATTAATAAATACAGCCTGCAGATATTTCACATTTCACAGCAGAAGCAATGTTACATTGTAGTTCTAAAGAGCAGCGACTTCTCATTCTCCAGATATCATAAATTCATTGTTACATGACAATTCCCATTTTTTAAACTACACATAGATGCTGAAATAACACACGTTACACAAATTCACATGATTTATTAACAGTGATAAGCAGTTACTTGCCATTCTTAGGCATTAACATCAGTAAGCATTCTGGAAACAAGTTTACATGGAATACCCGTTATCCAGTTTGCCTTTTTTTTTAATACTTAACTAGATTTCATACTAAAGACATGAACAAAGAAGAACATCAGCTGATTTTCCTAAACCAAGTCACACTAACAACTTACTCTAGTATACTGCAGAACACAAATAAAAACACTGCAAGTTCTCAAATGTGCACAATAATCATAGCGAACTCACCCACTGAAACTAAAATAGAAATCTAATCAAAGAAAGCTGTGTGGAATAGCTATACTCTATGCAGGAATAATAAATTATATTTCAAACTAATTCTTGTGCAAGAGAAATAGTGAGGAACAAATAAACCAGTGTCCTAAAACGCTGTTGGTGAGTGAACTCATTTGGGAACTGCAGCTGTTGTGCTTTAGAGATTTGGATTAAAATCCATCATTATCTTTCAGTTAATACTCTTTCATCGACCAATCAGCAGTCATATGGTGTTTACCAACCCTGGTCACTTAACCCACTTGAATGGCCTTTGTGCTATAATTTGTACTTCAATACAATCAGATTACTTCTAATCTAAATGATTTGTGTCCTTTATGGGACAGATAAACACTAATCCCAAGGTTCCTAAAACACAGCAAGCCTAAACAGTGTGAGTATGGCATCCACTGTTTGCCATTTTAATAGAATATTTCATTCATGTTGGGAAATACTTGATTTGATCATATTGACCCTGCCTTTTAGATGCTCATTTCAAATTTCTTATAAAAAGAAGAAACATTTATCAGCAAGCACCACCACTTAGCAAAATCAGCAGAAAATAAGCAATATACTAACACATAGATACTACTTCTTGATCAAATTATTTCACAAGAAAAAATATTAATTCTTTAAAAGAAGACTAAGCAAAGAGAAACATTTTAAAACTCATTATTCAGCAAAGAGTTACACATTGTAATGGCACACAATCCCAGGTTATAAATTTTAAAAGTCTCCCTCTTCAGAATGGCTTTCCAAGTATTCAGCAGTTAAAGTGTCCCCTCAGTCATTGCTATTCTTCAGTTAATCTTGGGTGCAACTTGGAAGAAATTGCCCTACAGCACAAGTCTAGCATCTAATTACATTTAGCAGTAATATGCTTAGACTGATCTCACAAATTCTTTTGCACGGATGTATCAGTGAGAATGTGACAATCTCTCTAGAAAAGGAGTGATCCAGAGATGCAAGTATAGTTGCATGATTGAAGCCAGGTACATCAATGTATCTGTACCTCAAAAAATGCCAGAGCTAGAAATAAGAACAACTGAATAGTTCAGTAATAACCTCATAGTGACAGCAAGTATGCAAACACCTTTGTATATAAAAGTTGTATCAGCATTACCCTTTTATATTCACATATTCACCAACTTTTATATTTCTTACCTAGAAAAATGCCAAATCCCTACAAAAAAATATCACCTTGTGAAATATAACTGATCATATCCCAAGTTAAACCAGGATGAGCTTACACGGAATTGGATACAACATTCCCCCCAAAAAATTAAGATGCAGGATGATCTTCATAGCATCTGCAGCTATTAACTCATACAAATATAAACAGATTTACTTAAAATACCTCTGTACAGTTACTTATGTTTCATATTAAGTCTCTCTCTTTCTAGTTTAGGTGATCAGCTGGAAAAAAGTCCAGTGTCTTATGGCACCTTCATCCACACACAGAGCTGCCCTCTGTAGATGACCTCAGCCTACCTTGTAGTGATGAGTGAGCTAACATGCACACAGACAATCAGGAACCACCACATCTCCAAAATGTTGTTTAACACCAAAGACCCACATGTGACACATAAGCCTTTAAAAAGCCTCCATCCAGATCCAAGAGAGGTACATCATCTTGTATAGCAGCACACAGGGCATGAGGAGGATGCACTGTGAAATTTGCTATTCTGGCAGCAAGTACTTCCAGGAATATTCAGTAAATGGCATGTATACTCCTTTCTCTACTCTGAAAATGGCCCTTTTAATGTTCCTTGTACTTTCAGCAAGATCCCTAATGCACATTAAAAACCAGCCTCCTCAAAATGTTGAGCACAAACTACTATTTGCTTGAGATTTCCCAGAAGCTGCAACAATTTCAGAAGTGTTGGGAAAGCTTCTATAATTCACTTCTGGAGTTGCAAGTTAATGCATCACCAAAATACAGAGAATTGATCTACTTTTCCAAAAGCAGTAATCTTTGCTTCTCACTAGTTGCTCAAATTCTGCCACAACCTCATAAGGTTGCATATTTCCTTGAATACTCTATTTCTGTTTAACTGCAAATATGAAGTAAGCACAAACTGCAATTGTAAAACTGCAAAGCACAGTTTCTCTTCTACTGACATTTAGAAGAATGATGGGAGTCCAATATCCAAAAGCCAGAGATCCAAATGCTGCAATGACTCGCACAGAGCACTTGGACAATTAGGTTCCAAGTAGGACACTTGGAAGAGGGGGAATGTCACTATGTTTTTCCCGGATGCCTAAAAATTCCTGGACAAGTTGTCTGAAAGTCTTCTGTCTCCAGAAGAGATTGTAAAGTCCAGAAACGCTGAAAAAAATTTTTATGAATATGAGAAAGTAATCAGATATTTGAAGAAAGAACTTGTAAATTCTACAAATCATTAATTAACACCTGGCAATAGTAATATGTTACCCTCTGTGAACCCTAGAATTTATGTCAAAAACCTTACCTCCCATCATGGGAGTAGGTAACAGTCTTCACTTACAAACTCAGTAGTGCACATATAAACTAAAAATGTTCCACACAGTTCTCTAGAGATTAATAGCAGTAAGTCGAAACTTCACAAGAAGGGTTAAAAATAAGGAAAAAAGAAACTGGAAAAAAAAAAGAAGAAAAAAGGAAGAAAAAAAAGAAGGGGTAGACTTACAAATCTCTCAGGGCAAACCACAAACCACAGATGCAAGCGGAAAAGGCTTTAGCCATTGTGGAACCACAGAGACAGGACTACAGTCTAAACAAGGAATGGTCACTTCCTGGAAAATGTAGGAAATGCCTACAGATCACAACATATTCATAAATAAATCTGTATGTTTGCTCCACACAGATGCTGGAAACATACTTATAATGTTACTTGGCAGAAGGTGATCATTCTTGAACTTGAGCTATGAAGCTGCACAGTAAAATAAAAAGGACGTCTCGTTCCACTCCTGTGTTTCAGATGGTTCCCCATAGTAATTGCTGAAAGTTGCTGCCCCAAATAGAAACCACATTACCTCTAGAGATTCAAACCAAGTGTCAAGTCAGTTCATTTCTATGATATCCCTGATTTTTCTTCCCCTTTCCACTCCAGAAGACACACTTAGACCACTTAAACTATTGAGAATTCTGAATTAACTAAAATGAGCTTACACCATTGTAATTAAGAATATCAGAACTACATTATCAAAGATGCTTCAAAAGCAAACACTCTGAAACTAACAGAAACATAAGCAGAGAAACTTCAGGTGTAAGAGTAATACAGCAAACAATTAATGTCTTTCTTCAGAAAAGTTACTTAAATGGTCTAAGTATTTGGTATTTAGAAAAAAACCTCCCCAAAACCCCTTAGCTAAGAAAAAAAACACTTGGCCTGCTAAGGGTTTTGCAGCCTGTTATTGAAATTGTATTATGCTGGAACACTATTTCTGTAGTATCAAGAAAAACTTAAGATTCAAAATATGTCAAACAGCAGCATTAAACTAAGTCTGAACAAGAAAGATTGCATCTGCATTTCTTTTCTTACCTGCTATTTTTATGTTTTATGGAAGAGCCACATTCTCTCCTCACGCCAATGAATTGTATATGTGACAAGGAAGCAAACAACTGTAAGTCACAGCCATACAGACTTACATCCTTGCCATAAGAAATGAGAAGATGCTTACAGCTGCTTTCTTCTCCTCCAGCACACCATTCAGCTAGCTAAGGGAAACCATTAAACAACTAGAGGCGTGAACCCATTCTAGCTTTCCACTTCATTAAGTCATATATCATTTTTACATAGGAGTCATGGAGCTATAAATCATGTGAGACAGAATGAGAGCTAATTAAAGAGTCAGCTAAGCATAAAATTTTGCATTGTTGCACATCAGAAAACTCTAAAATTGGCCATATTTTGTATAAAATATTGTCAGCTACCAAGAGACATTTCAAGCAGGTAGGTATTTTCTCTAAGAGCTGGGCATCACTATCTGAAAAATATTAATATTTAATTTCCTAGCAGGGAAGCCCCATGAAACCCTGAGTCGCCCGTTTTTTCTTTTTAATAACAGACCTTTCTGCCTTGCACACGCATGTTGCAAGTCTTGTAAACAGTCTGTGAACCTAGTCTATTTTTTTATAATTAGAACAAACTCCTGTGTTTCTGAAGACAGAAATTCACAACCCAAGAAATCTCTACATGCACTAAGGCAAAGCATTAATCAAATGTACCTAAATTTAGTGGTTAAACTTCAGTGCAAGCACTTCAGGCTATTTACATAATTCCTTCACCAATAAGGTATGGCTCACTTGAGGAAAAAAAAAATCACTTTCCTGATACCAGATTTTTCAGTCAATGCAATTATGTTGTAAAAGATATTCTTTGAAGAGTCAGAGGTAAATCTGATGCAGACATGTTAACTGAAATATATATATCTCACAACCCAAGAGGGCTTTTCAGCATGCATAATATTACTGTGACACCCAGAGCATCCGTTAGTAGGTGAGAAACTTGTTATACCAAGGCCATATAAAAATAAGAGCACAAGTATGATCCTCTAACTCCAAGAGTTTTTTCTCTAAAAGATTTTAGAGTGCTATGGATATATACTCAATTTTTATTCCTTCTTCACCTTCTTTTGTGGTTACTAAAGCACTTCATCATATACAAGAGAATGAATCTCCAAGTCATTATTACCTATATACATCTTTTTAATATACATTCCTTAGACTCAACGTATAACTGCAAGGAATGGCAGTCTTATATTCCAGTTTTCCTAATTCTGGTTTCACACCAAACACCTTAAAACAATGAAGAACAAATGCTTTTTCACTCTAGAGTGTATACACAAGTTTGACAATTAAGTTTTATTTCTAAAGAGCATTCTTCTTTTATTCTACTGAAGGCAAATTAAAAAGGAAAGGTGAAATTTTTTTAAATATGTTTTTATTTCAGGCTTCATTGACTGGAAAAGGAGCTCGAAAACATTTTTATTAAAAATGGGGCAGCACCCATAAGATTCACATTTTACTGGAGTATTCCAAGGAGTTTGGAATTCCAATGAGTTGCTGGCCACTCCTGCAATTTGTTGAGCTATGCTGCAATCAGGAAGGGGGATGTACACAACTAGGTCAAATACTAAGCTCACCATGCCAACACAAGGGTCAAGAAATTCGAAAAGCCAAGAAATACAGTTACTGAAGGAAAGGCCAAAGACCAAGGCATTACAGCTGCCTGAGGGGATAACAAAAGGGCAGGTGCAGGGGATGCTCAGAAGCAGCAGGGACAAACAGAAGGGCCATGCAGGGCTGCCTGCCCATGAAAGCCACAGCTCATTCTTCTGCAACCTGAAAGAGCCCAAGCCATCTTGAGAAAGTGTTTAATCTTCATACTATCCTACTAATTCTGAGAAGCATTTGGCAGTACTCTGATAAGTGAATTAAGTTCTGCTTACGGCTTTATGGAAAAACATGAAATACAAATCCTAATAACAAGCATTTCAGAGAGATTCTGACAACTCTTAAAAAACCCAGTAATGCTCAATTTTGAAAACTAGCCCATTCAAAAATGCAAGCTGAAATGATCCTTTTAAACAACATCAAATACTTCTGTGGCCCAAAGCCAGGCACTTCAACCTTTTAAGAAATTTTTAAAATATTACCTTTTTGCAACAAGTCGTTGACATAAAAGGAATTTGAGGGTTCTCATAAGATGGAAGAAGCCACACAACAGTAGCAACAATAAATGACAGGAACAGATGCAAGAATATATATAGAGTAAAAAAAAATACATAATCAGAAATGTTCAAAACTTTGATGCAGTGTCACACAGAATGTGATCTCCAGCACTGTAAAAAAAAGAGCTGCTCCATATGAAACGTCATGTTAACATTACACACACATTTATATAGTAGTAGCGTACTAAAGCAAATCTGCCAAGACCCCCATGCTCATTAGGAAACATGATTTTGACTCCTAACTCCCCACGACCATGCCCATAGTTATCACAACCATATGGTAAAACAACTCTCTGATCAACTATGTACAGCGTATGGGGCAGGAAGTAGCTGTGGTTCTGCACACAGAGATTACAAACCCCACATGTTCCTGTCAGCCACAGACCCCTTCCGTCCTCCTGTGTCATGTCATTTTTTTCAAACATTCATCAAGTCATGCTGGTATATTTTTTCCCCTGAACAAGAAGGAAGTGCTCCTATCCTTGCTCAAGATTTAGATGTCTACTTCAGAGACGGAGAAAAAAAAAAAAAATCAGATCCTCTTTTATAAAACCATGATACAGAAACTTGACCAATATTCTAATTTACAGTTAAGGAAACAAGGTGAAAATCTTCCCAGAACTACAGATAACACATAAGAGAGGCTCCATGGGGTTCATTTGACAGCACACTTTGTCCAGCTCTTTACAGTGCGACAACAAACGCCACCAAGTTATATGCATAAATATTGGCTCATGCAAATTCACTGAAATTGTTAAAAATAAACATTACACCATTCCTGTTTTGTCTATCTCTCACTACCCCATCCTATTTGAGTTGCATGACTGTAATAATGAAGGGGACAACTGAGACTCAACAAATTTACAGTTAACACATGGCATCACAACACAGTTGACAAATTGGCCAAATTATTAAGTTGTCAGCAATCAGATTTTGACACTAGTTATGTCAACATTTGTTACTACTGATCATCTATGCAACTTTATTTGATGCTTGCTGAAGTTTGTAAAGCTCAATTGTCTGGTTTCTTAAGCTATTTATGTAAGTTTTTTGAGTTGGTAAGACTAACCCACATGCCAAGAAAAGGCAGAATTTACTTGAAACGTTTTCTCAAATCTGTTAGAAAGAGAAAGAAAATGCCAGTGTAGGTGGCTCCTTTCTAACCTTTCAGGAATATCACTTGCACCAGAGCCTCTGTCAACTGCCTGCAGTAGAGAAGGGGTCCCCAAGTATAGCGGATTTAGTCTTATTCAAACCTAGGTAAGCAAAAATCATGGAAACACAGGATCATTAAGGTTGCAAAAGACCTACAAGATCATCAAGTCCAACCTTTGACCAAACACCACCATGTCAACTCAATGATAAGCACATGTGCCATATCCAGCTGTTTCTTGAACAGGGATATTGCATCAGGGATGGTGTCTCCACCACCTCCCTGGGCAGCCTGTTCCAAGGCTCAACCAGCCTTTCAGAGAAGAAATTCTTCTTGATGTCCAACTTGAACATCCTCTGGTACAGCTTGAAATTATTTCCTCTCATCCTGTTGCTAGTTACCTGGGAGAAAAGGCTGAACCCAACTTCCTAAAACCTCCTTTCCAGGAGTTGTAGAGAGCAGTAAGGTCTCTCCTGAACCTCCTTTGCTCCAGGCTAAACAATCTCAGCTCCCTCAGCCGCTTCTCATATTACTTATTCTCTAAAACTTCGTCAGTCTCAGATACTTCTAAAAGAAGAGTGATTTCCATCTTCAGAATTTATTTTATATGTTTATAGACAACATGTATTCATTTTCAGCAGTTTAATCTCATATAGAATAAGGCAATAGCACCAAACATCCCTACACATGTCAGAGGACTTAGTATTTTTCATATTACTTATGAGACTAGAAGTGTCATAATGCCATTTTGGCTGTCCAAACCTGGCAATACGGTTCTGCTGCTTCTGACATTGCCTGTCTAAAACAAAGTGCTGAAGTTCTCCAGAGTGGGGTCTGACAATACCTGAACCAGTACCAGTGAAACACAAAGCACGTCAAGTTTCTAATGCTACTCCATATGGTAGTACCAAATTTGTTTCTTCAATCATTCCCTAAGATCCAGAACCGAGGCTCTAGATTTAAGCATTTGAAAAGCACTCACCAATGAAAAATTCAAGATTTTCCATGACTCCTAAGGGAAGAATAGCTTGGGTTTTTTTTTTTCAAAAACCTAACTAATAGGCTCTATAAATTATAAGATCATCTTTTCCCTCTCCCCCCTCACAGACTGGAGATTAGTCAAGACAATCAATGCAAGTGAAAACAACAGCTACCTCCTTAAAAAAAAAAAACCTATGTCATTTGCTCTAGAAATTGAAAGAAAAGCACAAGACTGCAAGAGAAAGATTCTCTCAAGGTTAAGGCACTTGAATGCTGCAGTGCAGAATCTACCACAGAGCTGCTAGTAATGCATGGCAAGTTGCTTAAATCACTCCTTCCACAATCACTTATTGCACACATCTTTCCTGGGAGCCTAACTGAGCTCTAGTTTATAGAAGCACTGCATGCTCATGCTGCCATACGTGACAACAGAAGCTCTGCCGTGAACACCTAATAGAACACTGCAAGTGTTGACATGACCAAACTGAGCATCTAACATTGCTGAAGATCCATGTCAGGAGAATGCCACTTATTTATGTTATGGAAGTGTTGCAAAGATTTTTTTGATTATCTATTTCCACTATTGTTGAAGCACACAATATAACCCATTCTGTGCACAAAGCCTGGTGAGAGTGCTACAGAAACAAAAATGAACAAAAATTGCTCTTTATACACACCCACAGGCTCATTCAAGGTTGTATAGGCAACACTTTCTGGCATTTTCTAATTTTCAAATACTTAATTTTGAAACTTTTAAGTTGTCTGAACACTGTTTGATGTCTATAATATGAATATTCTTGTTTCTCTGATTAACAAGGGACCAAGATGAGCATCAAGCATGATACTGACTATGCACAGGCCCCATAATCTACAAAATATGCATCTGCCTGGCATAGATTGCACCTGCATTGCAGATAACAGACTGCAGAAATGGACAAAGGCAGAATCTTTTTCCATAAGCTTTGATTAAGATTTATGAGAGGGTTTTTTTAATTGTAACATGCATTAAATAATCTCATTTTAAAAGAAAGGTGAAGTACATTTAGGCAGTTACGTGCATTCACAATTTCAAGTCAAAAATTCATCATCCAATTATTAGCAGGTGGCCAAAGGAAGAAAGATTATGCAATTATTTTTTTTGTCATATGCAGTCATGCAAAGAAAGAGACTAGGTACTCCTCTGCTAGCTTTTATTAGCATTTTCATTATAAAATCCCATTAGGAGATTCCTATATTTTCTTTGAAAATCTTGCTGCACAGGGCAAACTAAGAACTTTGAGAGAGTTTACTTAATATCTTACCCAAATTCATCTTCTCAGAATACAACTAGATAATAAGTCTCTATGTTCAAATTTCTTTCCTGGCTTAGGAAAACAAGCTGCTTTTTACAGCTCTAAGTTAAGATAGATACAAACGAACACTGTAAAGTGTAAACTAAATTACATGAAAATCACAGTAAACTTCCCCCCCTTCCCATTTTGAAGCATATCATACTAATGATGCCCATCACATCACTGGTCCTTAAACTAATTAATCTTTGAAATTGTATAATAGGACTAAGGAGACCTGATAGTGTACGCTAGTTAAATGGGGTGTACTGAGAAGTGTCAATGTAGAACACTACAGCATGTGCTGTTAAACAAAATCTCCCACCATATGCTTAATTTTCTGGTACTTACACAAGTATATACAGAGGGAACAACAGGACCTACAGCTATAACCATTTATGCTATAAACTCATTAGATCTTGCAAGTTCAGTAATGCTGAGAAGTGTCAAAATTCAGCAGAAGGCATCCTTTGATCAGAATCAGCACTACACCATTCAGCATTAAAGAACTCGATTAGAAACCACTCAGAACAAGACCATGCTGGTTGCAGAATGGCGTGTTGGCTGCCATGATGCACCAAAAGCCTCATAAACCATAAAAATACCATGGCACAGAAGAAAGGAAAAACAAAAAAAACCTTTCTAAAGTCACAATATACTTCAAGCCTGAAGTTAATTTTACTTTGCTCTCCTGATCTTAATGCTATCATTTCAGTCACTGTTCTTTAGTGCCCATAGTAAGTAGTTCCATAGTCTTCCTTTATACACGAGACTTACCTTAGTCTTAAGGATGACATTCCTGCCACAGAGGTGCAAGCAATGGATACTATCACAGAGCAGACTGGCTTTGAGCTTTGTGGTTTGCTTGCAAGCAGAGACTTTGAGATATTTCTTAGTGTGATTCAGTGCGCTGAAGATTACCCTGCCTCACATGCAGAATGACTGACTTAGCTGCAGGTGTGCCCCAAGTTCTTCATACTTTCAGCACTGGCATGTCTGCACCAAACAGTTTGCCAGTGGAAAGCCAAAAGCAATGAAATGCTGTCCAGTAAATTTCAGAATCGTAGCATTTTACCAATACCACAACCCATCATCCTGTCACACAGCAAAATGACCTGGAAAAGCTCTAGGAAAAGGTCTAGGAAAGTGTGAACCAAGATGCATAATTATGTAGAGCCTACATTCTGCCAGAGAAGAAAGTGCATTGCACCTATTTGTAAACTGAAACCTATTTCGTGCCATCTCTGTGTTCAAGGAAAGCTCATAACATTTAAAAACCTGTGAAACACTAAAACAGAAAACTATGCAATTGAAAAGAATTCAGGTATACAAAGTGTGGAAAAAAGTACTTCAGCTGCCTAAAGTTCCTACTTGTACTCATGTTTTGCTACTGCCCCCTCTTATATTCCTTATTATAAATATTTAACAACAAAAAAGAGTTATTCAATAAAACTTGGTTCATTGACAACAATTTCAGTGAGGAATAGAGCATTAACAGTGTTTTCCTTACAACTTAACTAGCTCATATTAAAATAATCATCAATAATGTAAACAACACTGTTCTAACATGCCTAGATGTGTATTGGTACCACCTGTCATTACAAGATCTGTCTGGGAGTTCACAAGCAGCAAATTGTTAAGGTACCAATAATGATAAGCAAAGGACTGGAACTGCACTGATATAGTTAGATTGGCTTACAAGGCTTCTATTTTTACAAGCCTTGGAAGCTCAGGTTGTCTAATGAATTTTTAACATGTCAATTAATATGTTTATAGAAAACAATGTCAGCTTTTGCTAATACATAAGAAAAATCACAGTTTCATGCAAAAAGGTACATGTGTTAAGACTCTAAGCTTCACAATTGAGAAATTCAACAGAATTATTGCAGATGATCTGAGAACAATCATTTAGAAAGGAAACAAAAATGTTAATGGTCATGATTCATTGCTCTTAGAAATATTAGCTGAATTTCACGAAATGGAATGCATTGCAAGACATCAGAATCAGAGACTTTATTTGTGGGAAACAATAAAACTCTCACCTCCTGTCACTAAAAGACACACTATACCAAAATACCAATTACCAGGTATTTTGTTATTTTACCAACATAATATTGACGCCATAAATTAAGCAATTCTTACTTAATAATTTGTGCTTCCACTGAACGTAACTGTATTAGAATACTAGCTACTGCTTTGCAGCACTTTCTCCAGCAAGGTAGAATGATGTCAAGTGTCTGCATGGTGCAGATACAATTTTTGTCATCATTTCCCTGCTTGCTTTGTGCATTACATAAAAATCAGAAAATGTATTAATTTTATGAAAAAAAATTAAGAATCCTCAGGACACAAATTTTCAAACTGTTTTAGATGTTTTAAAAACACTGGTCTCTATGAAATAATGAAAACCATAAACTTCCTATTGTGAGAGTATGCATGCGCTGTGAAACTACAATAAATTTTACATTGAATAGAACCTGTATATTTTGCACTTGTGGGCAAAATAACAACAGAAAAATAGCCCTTCAACAAACATTTGAACTGCGTCTGTAGTTAGGCAAGCAGAGCATATCACAATCACACTGAAGAGTGAAGTTCCTGTAATTCCTTCAACTCTCTGCATATTCATCAGCCTGAGGATAAAAGATGGAAGTGCATTCTAGGGATGTGGGTAAATTTCCCCTTTGTTAACTGGGATATTATGACATTTAACATCCGCTTGTACCTTTGCCTGAATCAGAGGTAACTCAGGATCACAAAAAATACAATATTCACATTTGTATTGTGATGGGTGACATATATTAAGTACTACAGTTTTCCGAAGGCAATGCAAAAGTTACAGAACCAAAATACTTATTTGCTACAAGTTGTCATTAAAGAATTCTGAAGCATTTAGAGCATATGACAAAGTGATAGCAGAATTTCAGAAAGCAAGCTATTTAGACTGCCAAGTCATTTTTTCTTTCTATTTACCACAGATGACCTAAGTTCTGCAGGATATTTCACTACACTAGAGAGAACCTTACATTCCAGTTCCATACTGTGTTACATCCCAATGCAGCCAGACAAATGCTTCAAGATCTGAGACTACCACAGCTGTACCATATGCTCATTTTAAAATAATATGAATGCCCCATTTCATAAATTCTCAGACTCTTAAAGCAAATATTCTCAAACCGCAATCCCTTGTGATAATCTGAAGAGAAAAAACGGCAACGACTGCTAAGCATCTGTTATATTTTATGCAGCAATCCTCGTTGCTGTTTGAAATCTTAGGACTTACAAAGCTAATTAACTAACAAGCCTACACTCCCCCAAAAGATTATCTTCCACAAGGCTTTTTCCTGGTTTTACACTGCCTTATCCCTGAGCAACTGTACTCAAGTAGGAAGATATCCTCCCAATTAAAACTTAGCTGAGAAAATCCAAAAGATGAAAAAAAAAAAATATAAGGTGCAGACAGTGAAGAACAGTTGATTAAGAGAAATTGGTGCTGGTGAGAGTACATTGACTCCTGGTGAGAGGTTGCAGTGGAAAGGGAACACAGGGCGATGGACAGCTCCATTAGGAAGCAGAAAGTCAGCACAGCATCTTGACACCTGCTAGTTTTTGTTATTACTTTTAAGTTTAACCAAGCATCCATTATATTATTCATTGGGGAAAAAAAATACTTGGTAACATCATGAAAACATCATGTAGGAGGATTGTTTCCTTTCTAATTTCTTGCGACCTTATGGATTATTAAACCAAACAATTGAAAAAAATGTTAATAATGTGACCAATTTCACAACTTCCAGTTCATCTTCTGCCTCCAGGGTTCACATAAGCATATCAATTCCTGCTCACTGGAAAAGGTATGAGGTAAAAAAAACCCATCTGGCAAGACCAAACACCAGAAAAAAAGTTTGCAGCTATGGAGTAATGCCTTAAAAACAAAAAAAAAGAAAGAAGAGAAATCTCATCCCTCCCTCTTAGTAGTCTACTGACCTGGTGAGTTGCAAGAAGCAGCAAGATTACTTCTTTGGAAAAGCAGCAGCAGCAGCAGCATAACCCATTCAAACCAGTATAGGGTCAGCTCTGGACTGTGCAAAGACAAGCATTTTTCTCCTTTTCAGAACTGCAGTACCAGGTCAGGGGGTGGCTGCACCCACTGGCTAGCACAGTGCTGCCACGAGAGGCACAAGCTTCAAAAACACATCCTCCCTGCATCCACCAGCCTGGGCATCTCACCAGCGTCCTGCCACGGCCTCTCGTCCTGGACCTGCAGCAGCAATGCTTCATCTGCATCTACTGCAATCACATAGACACATCCCCAGCAACTTCAGGCTTTTACACTACTGTGTCATGTTACATCTCATTCAGGTAAGAAAGCATACATACAGGTTCTAGACAGCAATAGAGAACTTGTTTTGCATCTCATTTTTGTACTTTGTTAAAGACATAACTAAAGCAGCAGCAAGAAGTACAGGAAATAAAGCTATCATCTCCCTGCTCCTGAAAGTAGTAGTCAGCTGCACTTAAGTGTTCACTTTGAAGATTTATTTAGACTTCTGAGGGCTCACAGTGCCACACTTCTCTAACTTTTCCATTTACAGACTTTTCTATTCAAGCTTAACCTAGCACCAAGCCCACAAGATTTAAAAACCCATGAAGACTGTTCCTAAGTTTGTTCAGGAGTGAGAAATAAGAGAAAACAAACCCGAGCATTCACACATGCATGAAAATTCCGACAATTCCTCCGAATCAAGGAAATTTCGTGCCTGTAGCCACAGAAAACACAATGTTGCGTTTACACCTCGTTTACATTTTGAAACAGTCTCACCAGGACATAAACTTCCACGTTTTAAGCATGCCACCACCGTCCGCGGGATTGCGATGCCAAGCACTTACACTCACCACGGGTAATTAGCTCATCAAGGATGACTCTTTCACTCAGGTTAATTCCTCCTTTGCTGAAGAAATGTAACTTTCCCGAAGTCGTCGGGATTTATCAAACAAGACAGCCGAGGCGCGCTCATGCGGCTGTATTTCCTAGAAGTCCCTCGGTGTGCCGGAGAGCAGCGCTCCGTCCAGCCCGGGAGCCGGGGACGAGGATCCCAGCACCTTTCCACGTAGTAAAAAGCATTACGCAAATCCCAGGCGCTGCGAAGCCCCTGACCTATTTAGAGCCGCGCTTTATCTTTTCTGGAAAGCAGCGAGGCTGCGGAGAGGCGGCTGAGCATCGCTCGGCTCGCCCGGG
>NW_008680978.1:2783-3445 GCF_000695815.1 Acanthisitta chloris | reverse complement strand
CTCCCACTAATTCCCATTGATTCCCATGGATTGATTCCCACTGATTCCCATTGATTCCCACCGATTCCCACTGATTCCCATTGATTCCCACTGATTCCCATTGATTTCCACTGGTTCCCATTGATTCCCACTGATTTCCGATAATTCCCATTGATTTCTGATAATTCCCATTGATTCCCACTGATTCCCACTGGTTCCCACTAGTTCCCATTGATTTCCGATAATTCCCATTGATTCCCACCGATTCTCATTGATTTCCCATAATTCCCATTGATTCCCATTAATTCCCACCGATCCAGCGCCACGCGGGGGGGGCGGGGAGGTCCTCGGGGGGGCCCCGGGGGGCACTGGGAGCACTGGGAGCACTGGGACAGCCTTGGGCTGCGATGGGAACGGCAGGAATTAATGGGAATCGATCAACGGGGATCAATGAGGATCAATGGGGATCAATGGGGGTCAGTGATTCCCACTGATTCCCATTGATTCCCCCTGATTCCCATCCATTCCCACTGATTCCCATTAATTCCCACCCATTCCCAGCCATTCCTCCCCAAACCCTTCCCAATCCTCCTCCTCCTCCTCCCCCCTTGACCCTTCCCAGTTCTCCCAGTTACCTTTCCCGGCGGATTTGGGATTCTGTTGGGAATTTGGGATGTTCCCTC
>NW_008680978.1:0-2370 GCF_000695815.1 Acanthisitta chloris | reverse complement strand
CCGGGGGGGGCTGGGAGAGCCGCGGGGGGGCCCCGGGGGGCACTGGGAGCACTGGGAGCACTGGGACGGCCTTGGGCTGCGATGGGAACGGCAGGAATTAATGGGAATCGATCAACGGGGATCAATGAGGATCAATGGGGATCAATGGGGGTCAGTGGGAATCAATCAATGGGAATGGGTGGGAATCAATGGGAATCAGTGGGAATCAATGGGAATCAGGGGGAATCAATCAATGGGAATGGGTGGGAATCAATGGGAATCAGTGGGAATCAATGGGAATCAGTGGGAATTAGTGGGAATCAACGGGAATCTGTGGGAATTAATGGGAATAAATGGGAATTAGTGGGAATTAATGGGAATCAACAGGAATCAATGGGAATCAGTGGGAATCAATGGGAATCAGTGGCAATTAAAGGGGATTAATGGGAATCAACAGGAATCAATGGCAATCAATGGGAATCAACGGGAATTAAAGGGAATCAATGGGAATCAAAAGGAATTAAAGGGAATTAGTGGGAATCAACAGGAATCAATGGGAATCAGTGGGAATTGTTGGGAATCAATGGGAATTGGTGGGAATCAGTGGGAATTAGTGGGAATTAATGGGAATCGATAGGAATTAAAGGGAATCAACGGGAATCAGTGCGAATCAATGGGAATAAGTGGGAATCACTGGGAATCACTGGGCATCAGTGGGAATTAGTGGGAATTAAAGGGTGTCAATGGGAATTAATGGGAATCAGTGGCATCAATGGGAATCAATGGGATTCAGTGGGAATTAATGGGAATCAATGGGAAACAATGGGAATCAATGGGAATCAATGGGAATCAGTGGGAATTAAAGATAATCAGTGGGAATCAATGGAAATTAGTGGGAATCAATGGGAATCAATAGGAATCAATGGGAATCAACAGGAATTAAAGGGAATCAACAGGAATTAAAGGGAATCAACAGGAATTAAAGGGAATCAACAGGAATTAAAGGGAATCAACAGGAATTAAAGGGAATCAACAGGAATTAAAGGGAATCAACAGGAATTAAAGGGAATCAACAGGAATTAAAGGGAATCAATGGGAATCACTGGGAATCAACAGGAATCAATGGGAATCAGTGGCAATCAATGAGAATCACTGGGAATCAACGGGAATCAACGGGAATTACAGAGAATCAATGGGAATCGATGGAAATCAACGGGAATTAATGGGAATCAATGGGAATCACTGGGAATCAGTGGCAATCAATGAGAATCACTGGGAATCAACGGGAATCAACGGGAATTACAGAGAATCAATGGGAATCGATGGAAATCAACGGGAATTAATGGGAATCAATGGGAATCACTGGGAATCAGTGGCAATCAATGAGAATCACTGGGAATCAACGGGAATCAACGGGAATTACAGAGAATCAATGGGAATCGATGGAAATCAACGGGAATTAATGGGAATCAATGGGAATCACTGGGAGTTAATGGGAATCAGTAGGAAAATTCAGTGGGAATCAATGGGAATCGGTGGGAATCAATGGGACCCAATTGGAATGAATGGGAATTGAGTGGGAAAGGGTGGGAATCAATGGGAATCAATGGAGATTGGTGAGAATCAATGGAAATTAGTGGGAATGAATGGGAATTAGTGGGAATCGGTGGGAATCAATGGAAATTGGTGGGAATGGATGGGAATCAGTGAGAATCAATAGGAATCAATGGGAATTAGTGGGAGTCAATGGGAATCAACAGGAATCAATGGGAGTCAGTGGGAATCAATAGGAATCAACAGGAATCAATGGGAATCAGTGGGAATCAATAGGAATCAATGGGAATCAATGGGAATTAAAGAGAATCAATGGGAATCAATCGGAATTACAGAGAATCAATGGGAATTAATGGGAATCAATGGGAATCAGTAGGAATTAATGGGAATCAGTGGGAATCGGTGGGAATCAATGGGAATCAATGGGAATTACAGAGAATCAATGGGAATCAGTGGCAATCAATAGGAATTAATGGGAATTAGTGGGAATCCCAGGGAATTCCTGGGAATCTTCCCCCCCAGGCCTCTCCCAACTCGAACCTTAACCCTTTCAGTGCCTCTTCCTCCTTCCTCTTCCTCTTCCTCCTCCTCTTCCTCCTCCTCCTGCGCCAACTTCCGTGCGGATTCCAAGATTCCCAACACGCTGGGAGCCGCGCGCTGCTCCAGGCCCCGAATCGGCGGGAACCCTGAGAATCAATGGGAATCAGTGGCAATCAATAGGAATTAATGGGAATTAGTGGGAATCCCAGGGAATTCCTGGGAATCTTCCCCCCCAGGCCTCTCCCAACTCGAACCTTAACCCTTTCAGTGCCTCTTCCTCCTTCCTCTTCCTCTTCC
>NW_008680977.1:0-41097 GCF_000695815.1 Acanthisitta chloris | reverse complement strand
CTCGGGCCGCGGGCAGCGCGGGGCGGCTCGGTGGTCCCGCCGGGCGATGGGGAATTGCCCCGCGTCGGAGCTGGGAGCTGAAAGTTTTGGTGTATATCGCTCTCCGCTACGGACCAGGCGTGTAGTGCTGCCCGGGGGAGTCGGTTAGGGACGCTGGCTGCTAATTAGGTGTTTTTAGGTAATGAAGATGTCCGTAATTAACGGGCGAAGCGAGACACTGAAGTTATGCGGAGAGAGTTTATATCTCAACCCTCTCCGTCCTCCTGCGTTTTTTTTTTATTAACTTTTTGTGTACTTTTAAAAGTTCTGAGAGCGGAGATAAGGATGAACCGTGTCATGTTTTTAAAGGGTCTGTGAGTTGAGCACTGACAGTTTCCTGGGGTGAGAAAACGCCACTCAAACTCTGACAAGCAGGAGGTGAAAGCTGGGAATTGCCATGACGGTCCCTAAACTCGGTTTGCCCTCCCCTCCTGTAAACCCTTGCCCCACCTACTTCTTGTCTTTAAGTCACTTTGGATCTCTCTCACCTGTTGCCTAAAGCTTTCCTTTAGCTAGAGCGGAGCAGTAACTTAGGGCATCTCGTACTGAGATGTTCAAAGAAAAGAGTCACTGTAATCCTTAAAAATATCTGCCACATAGACATGGCATGATAGTCTTTGTAGGGTGAGGGCTGTCAGTATTGCTTGTTTTGTGGACAGGGCTTGCCGTGAGCTCTGCAGCTCTTAAGAAACCTAACCAATGTTAACTGGGAGTCTAAACCCAAACTTTGTCTCATTACATGGGAGGTAAAAGGTGAAGATTTTCTTTGTCCAGCAGTGGGACTGAATTGTGCTTGTTCATGCATCAACTGTATGTAGTTTGTTTGTGGCACTGCATTTACTTAAAGCTGCTATTGTAATTTTGAGACATTTTCATGTAAGTGCATGTATTTCTGGACAGATCTCAATATCAGTGAATAGCTAAATACAAATTAGTATCTAATGTGAATATATAATACTCAATAAATTCCTGCATCCATGCCCACAGAATGCAAGATGACAGATTACACAGAAATAGATATATACATATATAATATATATATCTGTATATCTAAAAACTTATTGGTAGTTCTTTTTTTCCAGGCAAAAAAAGTTTGAGTTATAGTTGTACTTCAAGGCTTTCTCTATGTAACAGCTAGTCTGAGCTTGTTTAAAGTGGTAAAAACTACTGTTACAAACCTGGTCCTATAAAATGGTATGCACAAATAGTAATGACAGATTAGGATACTGTATGGGTACTTTGTTGACCTGGACCAGCACTGGGAATTGACTGCTTTTTGTTCCAGATCAAATATGAACAAATAGAACTTTCTTAGGCTGTCTGATGAAGACAGGCTGAGAGAGTTGGGGCTGTTGAGCCCAGACTCAGGGGAGACCTTCCCTCAAGCTTTGTAGTAACTGAAGAGGATCATACAAGAAAGCCAGAGAGGAACTTTTTACAAGGGGGAATGGCTTGAAACTGAAAGTGAGTTTAGATTTGGTATTTGGAAGGATTTCTTTACTATGAGGGTAGTGAGCCTCTGGAACAGGTTGCCCAGAGAAGCTGTGGATGCTCATCTCTGGAAGTGTTCAAGGCCAGGTTGGATGGGGTTTTAAGCAACCTGTTCTAGTGAAAGGTGACCCTGTACATGGCAGGGGAGTTGGAACACAATGATCTTTAAGGTCCCTTCCAACCCAAACCATTTCTATAATTGTCAAAGACAGACTGCTGTATAAGGAATACTGTTCTTGAGAAGTGATTTAAACCTTGACTCTGAAGTGAATAATCCCATTATTTTCATGAAGAATACTTGAGTCCTTGCTGGATTTCGAGTAGTAATTCTGTCATGAGTAATGACTACTTAACTTGCAAATTCTCCTGATTTTTAAAACTTTTTAGCTCAAATGTTACTGTGTTTGACACAATGCTTATTGTATCCTATGTGTAGCTTCAGAATGTTGTGTGTTATAGTGTCTTTTAACCTTAGGAAAATAAAGTCTGGTCTGGTATAGTAAGAAATCTTTCTCCTTTTGTTCATTTCAAATCCCTTTGTTTCATGCTCATGCCTTTCACAGAATACTGCCTTAGTTCCTGTGTTAAGACAACTGAGGAAATGTCTGGATTTTTGTCAGCAAGCTAGAAATCCTGGGCTTTTACTGTGCGGATTCTGTTGTAGATGCTGCAGATACACTGTACCTGTTGCAGCAAGTAGCGCTATTGTGTGTTTCCTAGAGCACAGAACTTTTGACACGTTTAAGCAAACTAGCTACTCCTACTCACTTTTAAAATCAGTGGAGTGTAAAATGTTTGTTCAAGGCTTTTATTTTGTTTAGAGTCCTTGAGTTGTTTTTGAAAATCAAACTGTGAAGTAGCTGAGTTCAGAGTTAACTCTTATGATTTGATCTTTCAATATTTAATAGCCTACGAGCTCTGGAGAAAACCAGGCATTGTTTACCATGTTTTATCTCTTTAGGTAATCTGGGATTTTTATTTGCATATCAATTTGTAGGATCAGTTCTGCTGGGGTAAAAAAGTCTGGACTGTGCTGCAGAGCTTCAATGGAAATGAGTTTTGGAACTTGCCATCCCTGGACGTGTTTAGAGAACAGACAGTGAAGCTGACTTAATGCAGTTAGAAAAGACTATAATCTTTTAAAGGTGGCTAAATGTAAGTTTTATTGTATGAAATGACAGTATGTGCTTGGTTTTTCAGGTAGAATTAAATTTCTGTATTACAAATGTTACAAAATGGTAATATTTACACAATCAAGTATCGAAGGAGTTACTGTAACAATACAATGTTTTATAAACGTCTGACAAGAGATTCCCCTAAGTTGAAAGTAGAACAAATACACTGAATGTAGTATGCAAATATTTTTCATTTTATTTGGAGTGGTCCCAAGGTAAGGTCAGGCTTTATTTTAATGTGGTTTTGCTACATTAATTCTGGAGAGTGCTACTTTGCAAACTAGTATGCAGAGCTGTAATACTGTGTTCCATGAAGCAGCAGTTGATTATTGTGAATGCGGTGAGAACTGATAAAGCTAGGATTGATATAAAATACTCAGCAGCTTTTTTCTAGCATTTTTTTGCACTGTTTCATTCTCTTTCTAAATATGTAAGACTCCACCAATATGTAAGAGTACCCCAGAACAGCACAGGTTATATGGTGCATTTCTGTTAGGTGTTAGCATCCCATTGTATGGCCATGGTGCCTATTTCACCCTTGTCCTACAATTAGTATTTATAGTGAGAAATTATGCTACCTTTTTCATGCAGCACTTTACTGTCTCTTGAAAAACTTAGTTTATGCATATAATAGATGTTCCTATTACATTAAAAGTTACCTTTTGACAGAGATTTAACCCTATGTGTAGTCACAGTTAAGCAGAAGCATATAGTTTTCTTTGGTGCACTTGGAAGAGGTTTTTGTTGTTGTTAACTTAGGGGGATAAAACTGTTACAACTGGTCTTTCTTGATTATTAGGTAACTGTTGATTTCATAACTTCTTCAGCCACCTAATTTAATAGATCTTTCAGGTGCATATTTAAAGTGCATATGCTTAAATGCTTCATGTTCTGAGGTCTAGTTGTAGATGGACTCCTCAAACAGAATTGAATATTTTCCTTTTTGTCAATTACAGCTCATTTTCAATTGAAACACCAAGTCTGTTTTTTCCCTGTACTTTTTGCCAGTAGGGTACTTTTTAATTTCTTTGTAGTTGTCTTCTGAAAAAAGCAGCCTAGTCTAGGGTGTTGTGATATAGATTGTATAGGAAATGCCATTATAGAATTACTTGTATGCTTTTAGTTTCCATAATAGGCCTACTGACTTGCCACTGTTAGTGAATATTGTATTAAACAATCAAAAAAAGTTCATGAGAACTGCATAAGTTTTGGGTTAAATGGTTGAAGGTTTGGTGGATTTACAGCAGTTTTAAGTAATACTCTGGTTTTTAAAGTGTTTTAATATGATGCAAACAGTAATGCAGAGCTGTGGTGTAATACAGATACAATTTGGCAGATATCTTTAGGATTTTGTAATTTAGCAGCAATCATTAGTTTTATTATACTACTTGGCACATGGAGAAACAGAAAACAGACACAAGATAGAAATACCATCTTTTGCAGGAAGTTTGAGGGGGTATTTTTACCAGGGTTTTATAGAAATTTCATGCAGAAAAAGACTGCCTTAAACTGTTTGGCATACAGTTTTCAGGGATGATTCTCTCATAATCCTAATTATAACAATAAAGTGATGAATCCGTTTATATGTATGGAAATTGTGGGGGTTAACTTCCTAAAAAAAAAAGGGACAAAGTTACAGCATAAGAGCCTTTGATCTTTTTATCTCCTTTGGGAATTTTTGTTCATGTAAAAAAAAAAAAAAACAACTCCTTTGTATCTTTCCAAAGAGATGCATTTTCCCAGATATCTTTGCCTCACATACTTTCATGAGATTATATCTCACAATGTCTTTTCCAGATCCTAAGTGGAGCAAGACTGAGTTCCTTGAATAATAACTGCTGTAGTTTGATAGCAATCATTCTCTTTTATTTATGCAGCCATAGCTTGAATTTCTTAGTCCCTAAATACATTATTCCCTTACCAATTTAAAAAGAAAAGTTTCCCACTTTGTATGGCCATACATAAAGATGTGATGCTAGTTCCTAACTAAACTGGACTGTATAATCTGTGTTGTTTTGGGGTACTCCCAGAGTCTTATTTAGAAAGAAAAGGAAGCAGTGCAAAAAATGCTAGGAAAAGGCTGCTGAGGATTTGAAATCAATCCTAGCTTTATCAGTTCTCACTGCAATCACAGTAGCCAACAGCTGCTTCATGGTGCACATGTACAGCCATCGTGCCTACTTCAGCCTTGTCCTACAACTAGTATTTGCAGTGAGAGACTGCATTTTTTCCCCCACTATAAGGAAGTTTTTTTTGAAGTTATCTGTTCCATCGCTGTTCTGTTACTTTTCATAGGCATTCGTAGGGTCCTGCACAACCTCTGCTGGTGTCTGTTATCTGTGGATTATGGATGTAACTTTGAAAAACAATTCCAACAGTGTGCAGCCTTCCATGCAAAGATACCAACAATAAGCTGGTTCTTGGCCAGAGAAGGAGCTTAATTGCTTCCTCTAGTGTTTAAAGGAGCTGCAGTCTGGATTGTATTATCTTTAGCTAAATATATATGTAGTGGACTGTAGTGCATTATTTTCTGGCATCACATGATGTTTTATTTTGAACCAGTAATCCTTGCAAATGAATTTCCATACTGACAGTAATGACCATTGTGTTAACAAAGTTCATGAATGACTCAACATTGATGTCCTTGTGCCTAAATATTGAAACAGGTATTCTTTAGATAAATTTTGTAATTAGATGCTGTCAGGCTACCAACAGAGTGGGTTTGAGTTTCAAATGCCATATGAAATTGCATCTCTGCTTTAAGGAAATACTTTAGATTTTTTTTCAAAGTAGGATTTTAAAACTGATTTCTTTAAAAGGTCAAATTTAATCTGTTTCTTAATGGGCCAGTTGGCTTGTTGTCTACTATGTGCTTCATTTGCTATGAATAAGATAAATGAATTCTATTAATAAGAGACCAGCTGCTTCATGAATATTGTCTTTACTACAATGGAAAATATGACGCTGTGGTCACTGAACTTATATAGATCTCTTGGGTTTTCATGGACAGAAGTGCTACAGCAATTTGCAGTTTCCTGTCATAGTAAATAACTTTGTATGCATCCTATGCAAAAAATATGGAGGACAATACAGTCCTTTCTACTGAATGATAAGTAAAACAGTGCTATGTAAAACAGTATAAAACAGTGTAAATCAGCCTTTGTCATTCTATTTTTTACTGATATTCTCAAACCTGTAATTATAAATAAATTTGGAATATAGCAGAATTTGGTATCATAGATTTTCTTTTTGAAATCCAGTCGTCTTGCTAGTATTACATTATGGAATCCCTACTCATCAAACTCTATTTTAAGAGCAATTTTTATCCTTACTGTTTCTGCTAAGAAGCCGTTCTAGAATCTTGTTACTCTGAGGGTTGGGTAACTCATTAAAAATAAATTTAATCTGGAAATTCAAAGTTGTTTATGCTCATTTTCCTTTCACTCAACATTTCTGCACTGTTGTTTACTTGATTTGCTTGGTGAATAATCACATCCTTTTGCTAGACTGAACAAGCTGTTCTCATCCTCTCTTCGAAGAGTTTCTCTTGTTTCGTGGTGATTTTAGTAGCTCTTTTCTAAGCCTTTTCGAATTCACTTTTAAGTGATCAAGAGCTTAGAAGTAAAAGTAGGGGGTAACAAAACTAGCATAATAGTCTTCACAGGTTTGATCTTTCCTCATCATATTCTGTGAGAACATCAATCATTAAATGAAATCAATGTTTATGGTCTTTTGACCATGGATTTCTCAAGTGTATGATTAAAGGTGAAGAAGTTTCAGGATCTTATAAGCAGTAGCAATGGAGTTAATATTAAACTGAAGAAAAGTAACTTGACCTTCTTCCACATTTATAAGGAATTGAAGTCCTCGTGGGCAGTAATCTAACCTCCCACTGACACCTTGTGAAGTGCAAATAACTTTCATTAGAAAGATATATTTCACAGTACACTAGGAACTCTGGGCTGTGTTACTATAGTTTTTCAGATTACAAGTTATCAATTTAAATTGCTTCCCTCTCCTGAATTATGCAAACTTCTGTTTTATGGGATGCAGAAGCTTAAACATGTTGATGCATGGGTGTTTTGCTTAATATAGTTCAGGCATGGGAAAACAGTATGGAAGTGCTGTATGTCTTAAGAAGACTTATCTTCTTTTGGCTCTATATTCAAAGCAGGATACAAGGTGCTGCCATGTCTAGGTCATAGAATTTGTTCTGCTATTGATGTTCCTTGATATTTTGCAGGTTGCTTAAAGAGAGGTTTGCATGTCAGATATGGATTGTAGTGTCTGTTTGCAAAGGTCCTCTTGCTCTCTGAAAGATACTATGTAAATCCAATAGGATTATTTTTCTTCTGTAGAGAGCCTCCAAGTCAAATAAACATCATGAAAAATAGACCAGGTAACAGTAAGAAGAATCGATGTGTGATTTTGCCAGAAAGGTTGGACCAGATGATTCTTGAAGTCCCTTCCATCCTGGTATTCTATGCTTGTCTGATTTGATTCTGTAGAATCATCTGTCTGATGTGAGGACAGCTTCTGGTGTCTTGGCACAGAATCCACCTCTGCAGCTTTCCTCCCACCCCTACCAAAACCTTGAGGTGTAAACCTAATATTGCTCTTCTCCAGTTAATTCCAGGGCTTGCCTTTGCAAGACAGACCTTTTGGTTCCTTTTCTAACAAGCAGCTGTTGTCCAGGCATTTGATGGCTGAGAATTGTTTTGCTATTGACAGGGACAAGTGAATTTATGAAAGGAAAAGAACAGGGGAATGAATTACTTAAAAGCTTCAAAGGCTTTCAACTCTTTTGCAAAAAATCAAATGAGGTGGTCATTCAACTGACCTGTTTAGACTTCTGTTAAGGATATAATTTTTTATGATGACCTTGTCCTGGTGCTTTCTGCCAAAATACACCTGGACAATAACCTGGTTGCTTCTAGAAAATTATCAACTATAAAAATAATCTTCATTCCTCTTCTCCAAGTCCTCACCCTTGCCCCTGTCTCACCACCATGCAAAAAGATGACAAATCCTTGGCAAAACAAGCAGTACACGGGGTAAGGTTTCATAGTAAAGACATTTCCTTTTGAATCAACTAAGTTCTTTGTTTGCTAATTGGAAGTGCGCAAGAAGGGATAATTGGATATATTTCAACTTTTTTGCTGCTGTAATAATTTGATTCATTTCAAGAAGTGGCTGAGTATCAGTCTAAGTATGTGCGGATTAGTTCTTAAAAGCACTGGTCATAATTAAATGAAGAACAGAGAAATTTATGATGTTGTGGTGTTGTGTGTTGGTGTTCAAAAGCCTTCCTAGATTACTGGTGCTGTCCAAGCCTTAGGAACATTGGTACCATGCCATTTGGAAAGTTTACATTTCACTGTAAGTCCTTTCCTTCTATCTTCTCACCCTTTTCTCTCCTGCCTTATTTGCCTTTAACCTTTGTTTACAAATGTTGAGGATGAGTAGAGGTAGGGAGAAGACAAGATCTCATCTTCCTTGGAGTTTACTATTTGTATAAATTATTTTAAATCCATTAATATTGTAGAGGAGTGATTTTCCTCTAAGACTAAAATTACTTTTAAGTTGCAGGAAGCATGCAGGAGTAACTCGCTGCTTTAAAAAAACCTCTGAGCCTGAGGTTATCTATTAAAAAAAATTGTTTCCCTCTTGAACCTTTTCATGTCTAGAAATATCATTGCCATTAAAACAAGCTGCATATTAATACTTTCAGAAAAAAAAAAGAAATACCTTTCCTTGTCCCTCTTGTGTATTACTCATTAGCCTACATACACAGGGAAGCTAGAGAGCTGTGTACCTTACCTTCTGGGAAACTTTGTAATAAGTAAGACTTGAGCTTTACTGTAGGAGAGGTAAAATCCTTGTATTCTGGGGAAAAGCAGAAATTATGAAAACATTCAAGAGATGGCTGCAGCTAAAATCTACATGTATGTGTAAATATACATGCATTCATTCATAAAGTATTGTCAAATATTTTACCTTCTAGGGTAAATATAAAATATTTATAGAATATTTTACTTTTAGGTTGGGTATTAGGAAAATGTTTTTCACCCATAGAGTGGTTGGGTGCTGGAGCAGGCTCCCCAGGAAAGTGGTTACAGTATGAAGCCTGCCAGAGTTCAAGGAGTGTTTTGGACAATCCTCTCAGGCACATGGTGTGATTCTTGAGTCTGTCCTGTGCAGGGCCAGGAGTTGGATTCAATGACCCTTGTGGGTCCCTTCCAACTCAGGATATTCTATGAAGCTGAACTAATTTGCATACTTCTATGAAGAATGTTTTAGCACAGACAAACAAAAATGAACTAATGGCCCCTTAATAAAAAATTATAGTTAGCTTGTAATAAAAATTTTAGTTTGCTCTGTGTACCCAGAGATGCTTTTGTGAGTCTTGTCTTGTGCTATGTGTTATTTGCATAAAAGGCTTATTAATAGTTTTTAGTCAATGTCTTCAAAGGTTCGGGTTTGGCATTTTTCAGTATCTTATGGGCTGGTTTCTCCATCTGAGTTGGGCTTTGAGGGGCCAGAGACTGGGAACCCAGCTGAGGTCCAATAGTTAAAACAGGTCTGAGGAAAAGAATTGCTGCTTTCAGTTGGTATCAGATCTGGTTAAACAGGAGTTGGTTTAAGCCACAACAAAACAGGTATACAAATTAAGATGAGAAGCTCACAACTACAAAGTTAGTAAGATACTTCTTAAGACTGTAATGGACTTTTCATTATTGGAAACTCTTAAATTGTTTGGATTTCCCCCCTGCTCCCTAGGATTCGGTGTCATTGACTTATGCCTGCTTAACTTGAAGTATTAAGCTCTAAAACTCCTGTTCAGGGTAGCAGGGTTTGTTGATAGCATTGATTTTTTGTTGCCTTAAGAAGAAATAATTTCAGTTTACTTTCAGGTCTTCAAATTGCATTACTTGTGTCATTATATGTGTAATTACATGTTGTGACTGTGAATTACATTTGGAAGTGAAACACTGAAATCTGGGAAGAATCCTTAAGACATTTTAGAGTTTAATGTTTTTCATGTTTAAAATGCTTTCAATTGAGGCCTCAGATGGTTCCTTCTGGAACTCTCCTTGCTTTGGTATCATCATTGTGATTTGAAATGGGAATGCTATGCTGTACTTACCGTCTTGGGGGGATATTTTTGGTGTCTGGTTTGGTTCTTTTTTTTTTTCTTTTCCTCTTCTTAGTTTTGCATACTAGACTGTATGGCTTATTTTAGTGTGTATACATGCCTGTGCAAATATATTTTGAAATAAAACCAAGCAGTTGAAGATGGTAATACTACCTTTATTTACATATATACAGATACTTAATAAATATATTCAGTTCAAGTTGCTGTGTTACAGGTATGTAAAGATAGCTAACCTAATATTTTTGAAAGATCCTTTATGTTAGGAAAGTGGGATTAATAATTTAGCATTGTTAGCCTCTTGGGATATAGATTGTCTGAAGTACTTCAAACATCTTAAAATTCTCATAGCTCTTGTATATACATTGTTTTGTCATCTGCTGCCAGATTGTTTAATCTCGAAATAGACAGATAATGCTGACATAAAATACAGAGGTGTGTCTCCAAGCACATTCTTGTAGGCATAAATGTAAACTTGGCAATAGACTTAATGAAATTTTCTTACAAATGCAGTCAGTATGGTTGGTGTTTTGCTATGAGCTTAGTGCTGCTGCATCTTCGTGCTGTTTGGGAACCTAAGGTCAAATGAGAAATCCAAAATATTTCATTTTATGAAGAGGAGTTTAGGCACAGCAGTGCATTTCCTGTTTACATAGCCAGATCTTCTTTGTATGCTGAGAGATTTCCTGATATGCTCATGCAGAATTTTTGAGTTTGCACTTTAAGCCATAACTTCTGTTTCTTAACTTGTTGAAGATGCTGTCATCTGCACACTAGTTTGTATGACACAACTCATTTTCCCGAGGAGGAGGGAACTGATATAATGTTCATCTAAGTCTTACCACCTTTTGTTTATCCCCAGATTACAGGATTGAGGATGAAAATATTAGGGCCATGTTTAAGTCATTTATTTAGCATCTCTCTGTTCAGATTTAATTGGGAAGTGAAAAAATACAAGTTTTCTGACAGGTACAGTTTTTTTTACATTCTTTTTGCTTGTATTACAGGAGACAAATTGGTCACTGGTCTAAGTAAATTTATCCCACAAATTTACAGGATCTACTCCCATCCTTTGGTTCCATGCAACCTAAGAACTTCTGGTTTTTATATTCTTGTATAATGCTGATAACTGTATGTAACACTACTTTTTTTGTTTAGAGCCTTCTCGGTGAAGTCAAAATACAGGAGGTTAAAATGTGATTGTTCTTATTTTATTTGCATTGTCACAGCATGGCAATGATGTAATTCTTTGTTTTGTTAATTCAGTTAATTTTATTCCTGTCTGTTAATGCAGCATATCCCAAATCTCCCTGGGAGTGGTAATCATCCTAAATTTACTAAAATAGCATTGCAAATTACACCTTTTTTTCTTCCCCATCAGCTTTCTGACAGTTCCAAATCATTTGTCAGTAAAATATGCATTATGCTGTCACAACTACTTATCGTTGGCACTCCAGAGCCTCTTTAATGTTCTCTGTGAGAAACTAAAGTTGTCAATGCACCTTGAGACCTCAAGACTATTTTGCAATAAAATTGCACTTTCATACCTACTTTTATCACTTGTCATTTTGAAGCACTCAGCACTGTATTGGGTCGAGCATCAATCCTGCAGTGTTTTCTTGAATGTTTAATATACCCAAAGGAATTCATGATATTTTGACAAGCACTCCTCTTGCCCCTTTGTAAATTAAAATGGCACTTAAACAATGATATATTCGTACAGATGGAATGAAATACAAGACAGTAGTGTTCCTAGTGAACACCAGTGGGTTGGAGGGTGATGTTTTAGTGGCTTGATACTTTTTGTTTGTTTTGTTTGTTTGCTCTTTTTCAAACATATTATGTGATTTAAATCTTGATCCCCCACCCTTTTGTGGGGTATGCAGACGGGTCTGAGTGCAGTGAATAGGGGCAGTGTCTACAAGGTTTTGTACTGGTGGGAGTTGGAGTTTCTGCATATCAAATTCCACATCTGGATTCTTGGCAGATATTAAAATTAGACTAATTGTATCCCCAGTTCTTGCTTTCTTCGTGTCATAGTTGTCCCACTGTAAAATAAAACTTGTGGTCTGGGGAGAACAATCCTTAATTTTTATCCATCTTTCTCTCTATAACTAGTGCTTTGTCTTTTGCTGTATATAAGCAGGTGCTGAGTATTAAAGCATCCATTAAGTATTATGGGGGATTTCACTTGCATTTCAGTTTCTACATATATCTTTAGTTTAAAATAAATTTTAAAAGTTACTATCCATAAAAACATTGAATACTGGTTTTAGAATTTGAATTACTGTATGAATTCATCTGGTTTGGGTACTTACAAAAAGGCATTTTTTAGTATAGAAAGGAGATCTTAAAAACAGTTAACTGTTTTAATAAAATAGCACAGAAGGAGTTCAACATTTTTTTTTCTGAAGCTAAACAAATTGTTAAGATAATACCTACTGTCAGTGCAGTAGAACTTGTCATGCTGCTGTATGTCATACTGTCCAGTAGAAATTTTGTCATACTGTTTTGTTAAACTTCATTAAAAGTACATTGGCTCTTTAAATAGGAAGTCTGATACTCCATTAACTCCTCATTCATTCCAGTGTAAGGATTTGTACCTCTCCCTTAGGAGAAGGGATTTGTGGTGAGATCCTGGTCTGCAGCATGGAACTTGCTCTCTCCAAAAGCTGGTTTCTGCTCCTAAAATGATGTCAAATATATGGAGAGTATGTTTGTTTTAAACAGATGAAAAACCATAAAGTGATAAGATACTTCTGCAAAACCTGATTGTTTTCCCATGGAACAAATAATGTAGTCAGTAATTAAGTCCTGGTATTATTGAAATGCAAATTTCAGATCCTGTGAGGATACTTAACTTTAGAAATGTGGCAGTATCTCTGCAATCTCAGCACAGCCATTCACTGTGCCTTCAGGCCTCCAGAATAAAACTGACCAGTCAGTGACCCTCACAGAAGTACTTAGCTCCAAAAATATGTCAGACAAGGTGAACCTCTAAATTGCAGTAGCCTTCTGCTAAAGTTCCACCAAGTGTCATCAAATAACCCGTTTTCAGAAGGGGCTTTGTCTAACCTGACTTGGTATCCAGGTGTCCTGTTAGTCTTCACAGCATCTGTGACAGCTACCAAGGGAGTTTCACAGTTTAAGTGTGCACTGCAGGGGCAAACGTTCTTCATTTGTATATTTGCTGCTTGGTTATTTTATCTGATGATGACAATTTTTGTTTTGGGAGAAATACTGACTGTTGCATGTTATGCATTGCGTGACCTATTCATCTGAGTTTGGATTATTTTAATTTATTTTTTTTTTAAAGACCTTTCTTATCTTTCTTGTTTCTTGCAGGTATTGTTCCCCAGCTACTCTGAAAAGATCTAGTCTAGTTGGTTTCTGCTTTAAATAGTGAAATCTGTTGCTCTGGTTGTCCTTCATCAACCTTCTTTGTGTCTTCTTCATGGTAACCGTGCCCATTCTGAGTTGAGTTGCAAGAAACTTCATGAAATATTCAAGGCATGAATGCCTTAAATAATGATAATTTCTCTTTTGTGCTTTCTTTCTCTACTAGGCCTTAATATTTGTGACTATTGCTGATTGTTAAGTTGACACAAAATAGCTGTCTACAGTGATTCCAAGATCTCTACAGGAATATTAAATCTAATGTAAACACCTTCACTATGTGGATGTAATTATTATTTTCTATGTGCGTTAGTGTGGCTTCCTAAATTTAATTTTTCTCTACCTCCTTGTCTCCTTGACATTTAAGGTTGCTACATCCTTCTGCTGCTTTTCAACAACGGAAAAAGTGAAAGCTGATTTATAAACAACTATATCAGCTGCAAAATGTGTTAATGTTAACATCCTTTTTCCAATCTAATCTCCAGATTTTAGGATGGCTCTGAGAAGTAATAAGGCTCCTTTATGGGATCCAGAAAGGAATTGTTTGGCTGGAAAAGAAATGTCAATAGTGATAATACAGAAAATCTCCTAAAGTTTGATTCTGTTATAAGAAACTGCTGCAGCTGAGTTAAGTACTTGTTGCTGCCTTCAGTACTAGCAGTTGTGAAACCAGTTTGGTGGGTCTATCCTGTGAGATTCCAGATCATTGAATATTTTACTGGCTAAAGGCCCACATCCTCTTGTGTTTCCTTCAAGATAAATACTTTCACACAGCTGGAATATGCACTTTGCTGAGTTCAGTACTTGGCAAAAATGAAGCTTTAAGAGAAGAGTCTTCTGCTACCTTCCCTACAGCTCTGCTACTGCCCCTTGATCTTTAAATGAAAGGATTTGTTTGGACTGTAAAACATTACAGGGATTATGTGGCTTGCTAATGAAATTTTCAGCAGTATGAAAGAGCTAGAGCTAAAAGCTCTTGAATTGTCACTGGAGCATGATTTTTCAGAAATACTTATCTTTTCACTCTAAAAGCTGTTGTGCAAGCACCCCTAGATATTCCTTTTTAGGGTTTTTTTTTCATCCAGGTGAGTTATATCCATGTCAGGAAACATTCTTCATTAATGTCTTAATCCTTTGACTGTTTCTGATACTGTGGGGTTTGGGTTTTTTTGTTCCTGACAATACCAATTCCAATTTATGAAGTTTTTTTTAGAGGAAGCAATGTGAAATCTTATTCTAAACTGTTGTCAGACATCTCTTCTGCTGATTGTGAGTGTGAGAGCTCTAGGCAGACACTTTACATCTGGAATCATTGAATGGTTTGGGTTGGAGGGGAATCTTAAAAATCATCTAGTTCACCCCTCCTGCCATGGTTGTTTGCAATTCTGATGAATTTTTTATTACACTGAGCACCACAGAAGGGTAAGTCTATTCTCTGTAGATTAGGCATTCAAATGAGGGCAGTAAAAACAGTTACTGTGAATAGCCATTGTCCAAGCAAGTAGGTTTTTGAAAAGTATGATGACCATAGCATAGAAAACTGATTTTGTCCCCTTTGTTTTTGGAGAGGTTTTGAACTGATGTGATGTTTTCCAGGCACCACAGAGAGAAGCTCAGTGTTAGTTCTGTCATTTGAAAATGGAGAAGAACTAAAAACGTTAGTGTGAGATGGGTTTAAGAAGTGAGGAAATTCCTTAGGGCTTCTAAATTAAACAGAAAATATCTGCTTGTTTCAGTCTTCAGGGTTCTAGACAAAGGGAAGAAGGAAAAACCATTTTGGATACTGGAGGTTGCTGAAACCCTCAGTTTGTCACAGCAATCTTCACTCTATGCATTATTTCTGGTTAATGCTAGATCTCTCATTCTGTTACTGTACAGTTCTTATTGAAATAACATGAAAAAAGCAGCTGTTTTTATATTAGCTCTTTTTACCTTGAATGTTGTCTGTCACATAGTCTGCTGCATTTAGTTTTAAAATAATTTGTTTTGGTGGTTTTATCAAGAAGAGTTCTACCAGGCTTTGCTGTAGTCATGCAGAAAGTCATGATAAGGAAATATTAGGTAACTACTGGTTTGGACTATTGCAGTAAATGTACTCTCAGTTGATTTTTTTCAATAATCATTTAGACATACACTTGAAAGTTATCAGAGTTTCAATCTGTAAGTCTTAATTCCTAGCCAAAATTCTCTGAGTCTTTTTCTGCTTTGCTTATCTATGGGGAGATGATAAAAAACAGAATTTGACTATTATGGACACTCAGAAATGTGTTCTGTTTTTTCATTCAAAACCATGAATTTTAAAGTAATTTCTTTAGGTATATTTCAGGAAGCTGTATGCCAACTGGTAAAGTTAGAAGCTGCATAATCTCTTAGCCATTTGAGTAATTCAGATCAAGGAGACTCCTTAAGCCAAAAACTTTGCTAAGTTTTACTGCTATGGCTGAACTTTTGAGCGTTATTATTGGATTTTGCTTTTCTGTGAGGGAAGAGAAGTTTCATTTTTTATGTTAGAAATAGAAGGAAGGAATGACACACAAAAAATAGGCTACTTGAGTGTTATTACTGAAAAACTTGCACTGTAAGTCCTAGTTTTTGTTTGACTTAGTTGGTGTTCTATTTCTTAGTAACTGTGTATGTATCTTGGCGGCCTCCAAAACCAATAGGAAAATAATTCTCAATGAGGCTATTTATGTCAAACTTCATATTGGTTCTCCCATCCATGTTATTTATAATTACTGCTTCCCACACTAATTTTGAGAGCAGTCTTTACCCATCTTTATCCAGTTCATAATTAATATTCCACAGTGATCTTTTTTTTATTTTCTCTTTCAGTCATTATAAAAATTGACAGCAGAACATGCAAGATTAATTTATATAGTTAGCTCGAGGGTATGATATCAAAGTTAAACTTATGAGCTGTTTGGCTTCTAAGTAATGAGTATGACCAGCTTGCATTGAGGCAGCTCTGATTATATCAGTGTTCTGGGCTCTTGTCCATGCAGAGTGGATCCTAGGAGTATTGTTTTGTATTGAAAGGTTCTTGTGAAAGGATTTAGCAAGCCTGTCCTGGTGAATAATTGGCTTGATAAGAGATGTTATGATACATTGTATATACGTTGTGTGAGCCAAAGGATCAGAGTCCTCAAGAGCTGAGCTATTACAGGTGTCAGCAGGAGTCCTTATGATTTCTCTTGACAGTGTGCAGATTGGAGGTCCTTAATTCAGAAACAATTAGCAAAATAGATTTGACTTCTTTGGAGAAACTATGTATTGCCTTACATGTTAGACCCAAAGATGTCTGTAAAACCATCTGCTTATTGGTTGCTGTAATTTTAAATAAAAGAATTAAAAATAATAAATACCATCCCCACCCCCTATTTAGTGCTATGTTTTTCTCCTCTTGCAGCCAATATTTTAATGTACTCTGTTTGCTTATGTCAAGGAAGCTAACAGGGATGTTTTGGGAAGAAGGTGTTTTACTTGGCTACTCATGCAGTCCCTTGAGTAATTCAAAGATCATAGACTGTTAGTTGATTCATATTTATGTACATGTTCAACTCCAGATGAAAAAGAATTAGAGTCAACAGACATGGAGCTCTGAAAGGCCCATCCATTGCAGTTAAGGATTTTACATGCTCATGGAAAGAAACAATATTGCATTTGGAGGGCAGTGTCAAAAATGCAGACTACCATGTTTGTGCTCTCTTCATTTGGTTTGTATTACTCATTGTAAACAACAAATGTTGCCTAGACAAACTGAAGCTTTTTGCCCTACAGAGAATTCCAGTTCCTTTTTTAAAAGAATCGATGATTTTGGAATCCTGTCTAGTGAAAGGACTTGTTTGTTTTTAAGCTTGCTAAGAGTTCCCATGTTTTTGTGAAAAGTATAATTGCATAGAAAAGTTCCCGCTCGTGTTAAATAGAGGCTGGAGAAGCCAATATGTTAAGTGCTGCTGGGCTTTTCAAATGGAATCTACAACTCCTTTAAGCCACTTTTCCTGGAGTAAAGGGAGGAGAGGAGGCTGTGCTGGAATGGAAATCCACCCAAGTCAGCAAACTGTGTGCCATGCAAAGCTGGTCCTTCAGGTGCAACTTCTTACAGCATACAGGAGGGAAAATGATGTTACGGTGATTGTGGAGACATTCTGTGAAGAATACAGTCTTAGAGTTAAGAATACAGTCTTAGGGTTAAACACCAAATTTTGCTTTATGAGTATTTTAATATAAAATAACTGGTCCGGGCGCAAAGTGGTTTGTTTTGTTTTCTTCATTCCCCTAGTTAATTATTGACTCATTGACTTATTATTGACTTTTCCATTGTGTGTGGAAACAAGATGGGTGGATGTTTTCCAAAAGCTTTTCTATCAGCTATTTCAGAGTGGTTTTGTATCTTTCAAAAAACATTTTTTACCATTTCTCTTTTAGAAGACCTGTCTAGGCTTCCTCTAGAACTTTTATGCAAAGAAGAAGCTCTGTATTTCCTGTCTCTTCAATATTCCCCTGGGCATTGATTCTTGAGATTGAGCTGTGGTGAGGTTTGATTGGAATTTTGGTTGAATTTAAGCTTGGTTATTGGGAATTACTGTGTTTTTGAGAAAGAGAAATAACATCATGCAGCACCTGAAAACTGATGGAAACATTTTAATGCAAAAATCGTGTATTAAAATTACTCAAATGTATACTGATCTAATTAAGAAACATCTGAGTTTAATTGTGCAAATCTTAATGGATCTGTCTTGATTGTGTTTCAGCCTTTTTTGTTGTGGTGGTGTTTTTTTTATAAAGATGCTTGAACTAAAGTTTAACAAGTGACTGTTAAGCAAGCAAGCATGTTTGTGTGGGGGCTGTTCCTCATTTTTGTGGAGACTGGCTTGAATCAAGAGAGCACTAACTGCTGTAGCTGAAGTAACTGAGCATTCTGTACAGGTATCATTAAATGGATCACAACAGTGTTGTGCTGCTTATTTGATTTTTATTTTTGTTTGATTTTATTTGATTGTTTTTTATTTTTTAATGAAATTAGGATTTTCTTCTCTCCTTTTAATATAAAACTTTTTAAAAATTACGACTTCTAGGAAGAAGTTTCAGATTTTGTGCGGACAGGGAAGTGTGAGGAGCTGTGTTCTTTGAGCTCTGGTTATGATCTCCTGGCGTGACGGAATGGCATCTGAAATAATGGGCATGACATAGGGAACCACAAGGGTCTTCCTAATCACCAGTTTGGTGTGTGGGGCCTTAGGCAGTCTTGCTTTCAGCATCTTCATCTGTCAAATAGGGTGATGGTGCTGGGTATGACATAGAAGTGTACCTCTTTTCCTCTGTCTAGACTTGGCTTGCATGAAAACTGAGACAGTTCTGTGTTCATTACTGGACTTGAATGGTATGCCGTGAGCAATACTGGGATGAGGAGAGAGCAGTACTGAACTCCGAGGGGAAAACCAAGCATTTAATAGTTGTCTACGTAGTGATAGTCCTTGTGCTAAGAACTAAGTTAGGAAAAGTTTTGAAGGAAGAGTGTGAAGATAAATACGTGTGTGCAAGGAGTAAAACTTTATAATCAGTCTTCATTGAAGCCATTTGGGCTTGTTAGCCCAAATCAACTTTTTGTAAGCTATTTATTTATTAATGCAGTTATTTTTACTGTTACAAGTTATGCTTAGTTTACCTCATAGCACAAATCACTAATACAAGTCCTTGCTGTAAGAATTACAGCCTTGTAATGTAACTAAAGGCATGGAGCAGTTAAAGATGACAGAGCTTTGGAGCAGTCAGAGATGACAGAGGTTTCATCTACCCATCATTGGTTATACGCTGGAGAACATTTCCCATGGTTCAGCCAGCAAGATAGAACATTTTCATGACCCTTAATTTTGCAGTGTGAACTGAGCTCCTTCTCCTTTGTTACTGTCTGTTGCTAAAATAGATGACCCTAGATGGGTGGCTAGAGAGTGCTTACCACCTGTGGTGTATCAGCTCATCATGACAGTGGTAACCTCCTACTAGCAGATAGTGGTGATCAGATAACTGTGTCTTGAGATATTTAAATTATTGCAAAATATGTATGTCTAAATCTTCCTACAGAGAGCATAAGAACAACTGTGCTGGGTCGGACATGAAGCTTATCTGGTGTTGCACCCTATCTCTAGATACGAGTGAGTGCTGTGCTGTGAGTTGTTTTTCTCTCACACATGACACCGCCTAGGGTAGAAAATAACAGCAGGCTGAATGTAGTGGTGCTTTCACTGCCTCCAGTGGTTTGGGGTTTTTTGAAGATTTCCTGAGCAAGGGGTTACTTATGACTTTAATAGCCCTCGGTGGATATTTCTTCTGTGAACTTTTCTAGTCCTTTTTTGAACCCACATAAATTTTTAATATCCACAGCATCTGGTGGCAGGAAGATTCATTATTTGACTACACATTTTAGGAAAAAGCATCTTCTTTCTTTGTTTTGAGCTTGCTTCTTGCTCTGTTATATAGCCTTGTGTTTTCACTTGGGAAGAGATAACCGTCATTTCTGTACTGCTTGTGATTTTATAGAATTCTTATGGCTCCCCAGCTACCTTTTTCAGGATGATTACTGTGTATGCATTTCTTTAAACAAGGTATTTTTACCATTTGTTTACCATTTACCTTTGCCTCTTTTCCCTGTATCTTTGGTATCAAGGATGGTATCAAGGAGTGCAACAAAATCTGTACGTAGTTCTTAAGTGCAGGTCCTTCATAGCTTGATGGAGTGGCATTAATGATGTTTCTGTTTATCCTCAGTTTCAGATAATTACTAGTATTTAATTTGTTCCTTGACCATGCCTGAGTGTAGAGTAATAAAACTACCTAGTTATTATTTATCTGTTTTAATGACAAAGTCTCATTTGTGGGTGATAACAGTTAGTTCAGAACTCATTACACATGCTGTAATGTAAACACTACTAGTACTAATGGATGGTACGATTATTAATTAAAGGATATCACTGCCAGGGAGATAACAAGAGGATGTTGTCACATGTTCCTAAATCTTCTCTGTGACAGGAAAGTAGAACAAAATTCCAGAGAATTAAATGTTGAAAGAAACCAGTAGATGAAATACATAGAAACCTAGATGGTCCTTCTCACAAGTCATTTGACTTAAGAAAAAATAGGCAGAATTCAGCAGATCATTCAAGCTCCTCATTTTTGTCTGAGAAATTAATTAAGTAAAAGTCCAGCAAAAGTAATACAGGGAATAATTCTGTCATTTAAAATACAAAGAGCCTGTTCTTTGCAATAGTTTTATACACAGAAACATCATATGAATGCTGTTTTTTATTCAGGGGCTCTTTCTTTCTCTGGCTAAATGCAGTAAGTCTGAAAAGATGCAAGATGCAAAAACTATTGCATAACTGTTAATAGTCACGCGTACATTGGAGTTAACTCCAGGCTCCTTGGGAATGTTTCTTTCCTAAGCTGGACAAACAGGAGCTCACATGGTGAAACTGATTCGTAGTTGTGCATTTCATTAGTTAATGAAGCATATTTTGTTTGGCTGGTTTCCCCCCCTGTTGTTAGAATGTAGGTATTTTGGTAACAGATTTTTGAGTTAAGGATACGGCAAGTGATTTAATTTAAACCCTCAAAAATGTAACTTTAAGGCTTTTAAGTGCTTTCATGGCTCTTGTCTTTGCATTTTCAGCATTCCTTTCATATTTTAAAGGTAGAAGAGGTTTTAAATAGCACGTTAAGCTTGTTTACTATATAAAACTGAGGTGTTTGGTATCCACTCTCTAGGTAGTAAGATGCAGCAATATGGTGAAGTGGCTCTATGGTAGACTGAATGAAACTCCTTTAGGCCAAATTTGGTAAGGACATTTGGTGACATTTAATGTCACTGAACAAAATCCTGCTCAATTTCGGCTCTCAGTTCTGTCCTCTGTGTCTGGAAATGCATATCAGACTCTCTAAACAAATGTTACTTAGATCTGTTTGTGTGTGTTAGAACCCCCTGCCCCACCCCCTATTGTATGCAGTGCTGAAGTTCATGTGACTGTGATATTATTACTGGTTTGATCAAAGGAATCTGATCAAGCATTGTATTCCTAAGCTCTAAAAGCCTGAAAGAATTTCATATAGTAAGTGTTTCATTTCCTTTAAAGCAAATTGGTAGTATTTATTTTTGTATTTTTTTTAAATGAGCTAAATATACACATTTTAATTTTTTTCCCTGTCCTCCTCCTTCTGGTCTTACAACACATTTTACTTTGTTGCCCAAGTGCAGAAAACTGCCAGGAAGAAGGGTGAGCAATGCTTCTGTTTCCCATGACCCTCAACTCTAATGTTGTTCCAAGAGCTCACTACTTACAAATGCCTTGATAACTGCTTTCATTCCTTTCATCCCTCCCCCGCTATCCAGCACAGGCCAATGTGGCCAACCCTTCTCTGAGCAGTCTCTTCGCAGAATAGGGGAATCTACTTAATGTAAAAATCATGGCACATAAAAGCATTTAAAATGTATTGCAGTAATTTTTACAGCTGAAGATCTGCGTGATAATTGCTGCAGTGATTTATTCTTGGTTTTCCTAGAAGCAGCTTCTTAAAGCTCCCTGTTCATACCAGAAATAACTCCATTTTTTATTTTTTCCCCTGGATATATTTTTGAGTAAGGGTAGCAGCAGGGAAATTGTGTCTCATTCTACATGTATGCAGTGCAGAACTGGCAGAACTGATCTTGTCCAAATAGAACTGTGGCTCCTTTAATTGTGAAATTATCTTATATTGCTTTGTTTCACTGTCTGTGAATAGGCACATGCATTTTTAAAATTTCTCTGGGTGTGCTGTAAGGTTTAAGAACCAGCAGAGAAAACTGTATTTTAAAGTTCTACTAAAAGACCATCTGATGCACCAATACTTTATATTGTACTAGGAATCTGGGAATTCCCATGTTTTTTTCTGGCAACTCCCTAGTTGCCAGACAGGAAATCAGTCTCTGCTTTTTCAACCTTTAGCGGCATCTGCTCTTAGTTTCTCTGTCCTTTTTTTTTGTGGTGCTTCTCTGCCTGTTCACTGTCACTGGGATGTGGCAGGAAGAGTGAGGAATCAGCCAGCAAGCCTGATAAACCATGTTTCACTGAAAAGGGTCTGTGCGGGAAGACTGGGCTGTGGACCCAGCTCCCTGGAAAAGGCTGACGCTGTTCTGGGAAATAAACATCAATGGGGTGGGGGAAGAATGTGGAAGATCATGAAAGAACATTTAAAATCCCCAGAAGGAGCAAGAGAAAGTATGTTGAGAGTCAAAGCAAATTTGCAAGGAATAAAGTTGAGGAACCTAGGCTGGATAATGGAGTCAGATGGTACAGAAATGATGTAGAAAAAGATCTGAAAAGCTAACAAACAAAACCAAACAAACAAAACCCAACAAAGACAGACAAACAAGCAAACAACCCAACAGCCCCCCCCCCCCCCCAAATACCAAAGCCAAAACAAAAAAGATGTAGGGGAAAAAAGTTAACATTCTAGCCTTTTTCCAGTACTTCAGGATTTTGTATAATCTTACACTAAGGCTGCTGCTTTAAATTGTTTGTAATTCAATTGACTGTTTGAAGAAACCTGAAATTAATTGTATTTGAAAAAGGGAGAGAAATCAGCAGTATGCAGTGTTTGATGTTGGCCAAACGTCCTTGAATTGGATGCCCTGATGTGCTATCTAAAACAGACATTGCATTGGAAAGAGGTTGTACACTTATATTCAAGATTTTAGAGCAGTCTTGAGTTATATCCACTTGAGATGTTACACAAGGCCCTTGCCAGTATTACTGTTAATATCCTTTTGTAGTGTTAGAATTAGCATATGATGAAGACCACATGAACAGAGGTTTCATCATGTGGCTCAGCTGCAACATCTTGTGTGCCACCATGACCCAGTCTTCTGTTGTACATTTTAAGTTGAGGAACAGCAAACTGCATCCCTTTGGAGAGTGTAACAAAATGTATTGAAAAGCAGTAGGCTTATGAAAAGGGTGGTATACAGCCCTCAATTGAAGTAAGCAACTTGAATGTCACAGAACCATAGAATCAGCCAGGTTGGAAGAGACCTCAAAGGTCACTGAGTCCAACCCTACCATCAGTTCTAGACCGTGGCACTAAGTGCCACATCCAGCCTCATCTTAAAAACCTCCAGGGATGCATCTTTAAACAAGAAAAATGTTAAATGATCATTTACTCTGTCCTACCAGGTGCAGTCTTAGCTTCTTCTTGGGTGTGTTTTATGTGCTTTACTGAGTGGTTAAAAAGTTAGGCTCAAGAGTTGAGATCTTCCTGACAGAGCTGTGGAAAAGTTTTATCAACATACAGGGAAAATACTGAAAGAGTGCAGATGAGTTAGTATTGACATTTAATTATTTGAGAATGGAAAAAAGCAGGGAAATATGCTTGTTTTAAAAGATTTATTTTTCTCTAAGAGAGAAGAAATGTGGACTATTTCAGTTTTAGAAATATTGGAATTCTTACTGTGGATCTTGGCCAAAAAGCTTACAGGATGAAAATAAGCATATCTGCAAAACTGTGATTGTATAGAAATGTTTTGTTTGAATGTAATTTAGAAAAAAAAATGCTAGAAATGGTACTAAGTTGTACACTACATTCAGTCTTTATCATTTCAAAAGTAAAATGATACCAAATGCTTCCTGAAAATATTAGCCGTATTTGTGGAAAAATACTGTAAAACATTGCAATGGTAGTAAAGGGAAATTTTCTGTTTTGTTTTTAACCATGTGATTAGACACTTGTAAAGTGTAATTCTGTGAATATGGTTTGATGATTAGAAGGTTCAGACCGTGGTAATTCCCTGCATAATCAGGTTGTTTTCTAAGCAAATGTGACATTATTGTTAAACAGTCTTGTAAACTAAAATGTTAAGAAAGTATTTTGTAGCAATAAAATAATGAGAAATAAAATAAAAGAATGTGGGAGTATCGAAAGAGATACCATTTAATATGGCAAAAAGCTATGAAGTTATGTATGTGCCTTAACTTTAAAGGAGATGTGCAGTATATACTCTCTGGTGTCCTCCACACTGATGGTTATAGGGCATACATTTTTACTTGCATTTTCGTTCTTTCATGTATTTATAATTATGCAAAGTCAAAAAGGTTAGTAATTTTGTAGAGTTCAGAGCTTTTGCACACTAAACTAAATTTCTGTTCTTCTGATTGTGTGAATAAGGTTAGGTTTCCGCATCTGCAGATGAAATGAGTGCGAGTAAGGAGAAGAATAGTGAAAAGAGGGATGGAATATTACCAACGTTGTCTTTTGTCTGTATAATATTATTTGGTTCAACAGTTATACTTCAGGCAAGTTTTAGTATGATTTTATCAAGTAAACATGCAAATATGCCTAAAAATTTCGTAAGATATCAGTGTTCTGTTCTTGGAGCGTCTTCTTCAAGGTTGTGTTGGATTTAGGTCTTAACTGTAAACAAATACTAAGAATATCCAAAGTACTGCATAAGTTTCTACACAAGGAAGTTGTGACTTAAAAATGTGTGAATAGATATAAAGGTTGTAAAACACACAGAATTTTCAGTAGCCCTTGGATCATAGTATTAGGAAATTGGGATTTCATTGCATTTGATCAAGGGGATTTCTCAGTACTTATTCGAATGGGAAAGTAAATTGTGCATTTTTCTCATGGAAATATTCATGAGTAAGAGAACTGACACTGAAAAATTTCACACTGCTGTAGTGCCTTATGTAACCCCAGAGGAATGCAGCAATGCATGGCCTACATGTTGACGTATTCTGCTGATGTCCTCTCCCAGGAGATTGTGAGAAGAAATTAGCTTCCCTGAAATTGAGAGCAATACATAGAGCCTAAGGTGGAAAAGTAATTTGGGATTGTAGAGGTAGGGAGTTGTTTATTTTAGTTGCTTATTATTGTTCCATGAATAGCAAGTTGGCAAAGAATATACACCAATGAAGCTAACAAATAAAGAGAATAAAGAGTTCATTCAGAGCAACAATGAAAGACTGTGTCAATACAGAGAAACGGCCCTAGTGCTGCAAAATCTTTGGCACTGGGCACTGGATTCTGTATTCCCTTGTGGTCTTTTCTTGTGGATTCTTTAGAAGTCTTTATGGCAAAGGGCCAGCATTAGCTCCATCAGCCCTTGCAGATAGTCTCTACTCTGTGCCAGCCTGCCCTGTGTTTTGCCAAATTAAATTCTTCTGCAGAAATTTGGAAAAACTGTGATCACTTATAAGAGGAGAGTTTTTTCTCTTCTTTTTCTTTCTTTTTTTTTTTTTTCTTATGGCAATCAGAAAAGTTAGTTTGATCCACAAATTAACTCAGCTGAGAAATAAAGAGTAAGAAGTGTGTGTGAATGGTTTCATCAAATAGGTTTCTAAAAATAGGAGTGCTATGGGCAATATTCCATCCAAAAGAAAGGCTCTATTATTGAAAGCCACAAAACCAAAGACAGCTGATGCTCTATCAGCTGATTATACAGATCTTTTGTGGGTGTTCAAAAGGCATGTTAAGATGCATTTTAAATTACTCTCTAACTATAGGTGATACAGGCACATGTTATGGTGGTGGTGCTTTATTAAATTGGGATTACCTGTTCTGGCAGCAAACCCCAGAATTGTTTTCATGTACAGTTGAAGGAATTAATTGCTATAGTGACGTATGTGCCAACATTCCCATGCTCAGCATTGCTGCTTTGGGCTAATTTGTAAGTTCTTTTCAGGACCCTCTTATTTGTGCTGATGTGCTATCAGAAAGTTATGTAATAGGAAGATTTTCTGTGTGTGACAATTAGCTACAACCATTTATTTTCATTTATTTATAATTTAAAATTGGTAGTGAGTAATGAAGAGTGGAAAGGCAAAAATTGTGAAGAAAATGGATTTTGGTGCTCTTTGCTGAATTAAGACTAACTACTGTGAATCTGGGATTTTTTAATAAGAAAACCTATAAAACAGGAAGAAACTTGAAATACAGTGGTGATATACACAATCTTGTATGATCAGTGCTTTTAACTGCTTAATCATTCATACTGCCTAAATATAATTGTACTGCCAGCTGCTGTGTTTACAGTCTATGATGTGAAAAAAGATGTCCCACTGTGACATGTTCTAGTTACAATCAAATTGACTGTGGCAAACACAGAAGCTGTTGAAGTTCAGTGCTTCTCAGTGGGGTATTCTTGTTCCTCCAGCTTATTTCTGGCTGTTGATATTGCTCACATCCTTGAAGCTCATTCTCTCATAAATTAACAAAGCCAAGGCAGTTGCATTCATCTTCACTTTAAGGAAGCATGTCATGAACTATTTAAGGGGACATGTATCTCACAAGTATTTTTCTGAATAAATTGTGTTTTACACATTTGTATTTGTAATACTGAATGCCCTTTTTTTTCACTGGTATGTATTTTTAAGTGCTTCATTGCTTCTATCATTTAGTGTGGTAAGAATGCTGCAAATCATGTTCATAGCTGCTATTTCACAATAATAATGTCTCTGTTATAAAACTACTTTTGCAAGTGTTTAGATAACTTGCCCAGAAAAATTGTTTATAGGATGAGAGTTTCTCCTGAAATAAATAAAGATAATACATTTATTTATAAAGAAATTAAAAAATGAACACAATAATGACTCATCTTCAGGTACTGAGGAGTAGAACTCAATGAATTAGAGAAATGTCTCTTCACTTTAGCATGCTGTTTTAACAAGTACTTGCAGTATTGTTCAGTTTCTGCTGTGTTTTATTCACATATTATGGTGCCTTAATGCTCAGTTTTGTTGAGTAGCTTAGGTTTTAATAAACCTGTATGTCAATGCATGACCAAATGAGATAGCTCATCAAGCATGGCACCACAATGCATCTAGTCATATATGGTAGCGGAATCATATTGCCCAAAGGTTTGAAGCACTGAAGGTTACTGTATATGGTGTCCTTTCCAGTCTTCAACTGTCCTGAAATTCATCTGATTGGAGAATTGCCTCTAATATCCTGCCAGCTCCACCATCAACCCTTTGCTTCTGCTATCTTTGAAGCCATGCAGTAATAACTAGCTGTGTCAGATCACCAGATATGTTGCTGTTACTATATTAGCCAGAGCGTCTGTTGTTTGAAGTCCCATTTACTGCATTCCAGCTGGTGCTCAGGAGTTCATTTAGGCATGTTTAATCTTCTCACTAGGTTTCAACTGCTGTTTTTCTTTATTAACTCAGTGAATGATACCAAGCTTTTCCAGGATGATTGACATCAGTCAGGAAGAATGTTGGTTATTGGAACTCCATTTGCTAATGAAGTCATCTTCATAAACAAACAAGAGGAAAGACTTTGGCTTTGATGCATTTGCTGAGAACAGTTTCTTGTAGGCTGCTACTAAGGTAGGGATACGGGTGCTTTGCCAGTGTATAAAGTTTCTGCTTTTGAAGAGTGATTGATCACTATCAAAAAATTGGGCTTTCTTCTGTTGTTCCAGACACCAGATTGGCAAAATCAAATGACAGCTTTCCCATCCCAATGAAAAATCCATTGTGCTTACTAAGTTAGAATCATAAAATCATAGAATGTCAAGGGGCTGGAATGGACCTTAAAGATCATCTAGTCCCAACGCCCCCTGCTATGGGCAGTGACACCTCCCCACTACACCAAGTCTTCATCCAGCCTGGCTTTGAACACTGCCAGGGTTGGGGCATTCAGAACCTCCCTGGGCAACCTGTTTCAGTGTCTTACCACCCTCACAGAAAAAATATTTTCCTAATATTTAATCTAAATTTCCCTTCTTTCATTTTATACCTGATACTCCTTGTCCTATCCCTACAGTTCTAATGAAGAATCCCTCTTGAGCTTCCCAGTAGCCCCTTCAGATACTGGAAGGTTGCTATGAGGTCTCCACGCAACCTTCTCTTCTCCAGGCTGAACAGCCCTATTTTTCTGAGCCTGTCTTTGTAGGGAGGTGCTCCACTCCTTTTATCAGCTTTGTGGCCTTCCTCTGGACTTGCTCCAGCAGTTCCATGTCCTTCTTATGTTGAGGGCACCAGAACTGCGTGCAGTATTCCAGATGGAGTTTCACGTGAGCAGAGTAGAGGGGGAGAATCAGCTTCTTTGACCTGCTGGCCACACTCCTTTTGATGCAGCTCAGGACACGTTTAGCTTTCTGGGCTTTGAGTGCACACTGTGGCTCATGTTGAGTTTTTCATCAACCATCACCCCAAGTCATTCTCCACAGGGCTGCTCTCAATGACTTCTCTGCCCAGCCTATAGGCGTATCAGGGATTGCCGTGACCCAGGTGCAGGACCTTGCACTTTGTTGTGTTGAACTTCATGAGATTTGCATTGTCCCACCTCTCAAGCCTGTCAGGGTCCCTCTGGATGGCTCATCCTTTCCCCCCAGCATGTCAACTGCACCACACAGCTTGGTGTCATCAGCAAACTTGCTGAGGGTGCACTTGCTCACTCTGTCCATGTCGCCGACAAGGATGTTGAACAATATCGGCCCCAGCACCAACCCCTGAGGGACACCAGTCATCACTGGTCTCCATATGGACAGTGAGTCATTGACCATAACTCTGTGCTTATGGCCATGTCTCATCAATTTAGAGGCAAGGATGGTATCAAACACTTTGAGTAAGTCTAGGTAGACAGTGTCAGTTGCTCTGCTCCTATCCACTAGTGTTGTAGCCACGCTACTGAAGGCTGCCAGGTTTGTCAGGCACGATTTGCCCTTTGTAAAGCCGTGTTGGCTGTTACCAGTCACCTCTTTGTTTTCCATGTGCCTTAGCATAGTTTCCAGGAGAATCTGTTCCATGATCTTGCCTGGCACAGAGGTGAGACTGACAGATCTGTAGTTCCCCAGGTCTTCTGCTTTCCCCTTTTAAAAATCAAGGCTATATTACTCTTTTTCCAGTCCTTGAGGACTTCACCTGACTGCCAGGTGAACTTGTAGAAATCTTGTCTTGTCCTTATCTGTAGGACTTGATCCTTGTTGTGAAGGGCTGTGCCTAAACATACACGAATTTTTTTGTCCTTCAGGTGATAGTACTCAGCATTTTGTTGCATTGTTGCAATGTGTTGTTCTCACCTCCTCATCCTCAAGGCTCTATATAAGAAATTATTTTATGATCTGTTTAATAAATCTAGGACAAGAAAGTTGAAGACCAATTTAGTAATACAAAGAGTCTGGATCATAGTTTTTTTCATCCTATATCCAGCTGTAAAGCTCTATCTGATGCCTAAAATATGTTGATATATTACGTTTCAAATTACATACTCCATTTTGGCAATTTCAGACAAAGTTAATGTTAAATGAACCTGACTTCTAGAGCAATGCAGAGGGGTTTTATCCATGTTTTAATTGAACAAATATGTGTTTAGCAGGTTGATCAAAAATATAAAGCTTCTAGAAGAGGTGCAATAGAGTAGCACATTTCCTAATTCCTCAATGACTTTTCTGAATGGATGATGATGTTTATTATTTCTTTAGCATTGTGATACTGATGGTTGGTATTATATCACTTTGTTGTGGTTAAACTGCAATTATCCTTTTATTCTTTCCGGTTACATTGTAGTATGCTTCTTTAATACTTCCTCTGTCAGAGTTCCACAAAAAAACCCCTTTTTGGCAACTCTTTCTCAGTTACCTCCTTCCACTGATTGTAAGTAGTGTGTAGATGGCTACTCTTGTCTATGTGCCTCACTGCAAAACTGAACTGAATCATTCTTTGGAACTGGGGCAAACAGGAAACAAAAGGTAGAGGTGAGTACTGTCAGAAAATACATGTTAACAGAATTGCTGGTTAGCAGTTCACCCCTCTGGGAGATATCAGGGTACATTTTATTTCTTTTGCTGGCATCCAGAGAGATTACTTTATTTGAGTGCCTGCGGAAGAGCAGGGGCAAGAACATTTATGGTATCATGGAGACTTTTGAGTAGCCATCCTTCCCTGGATGATAGATTTGTACTGTGAGTGAATAAAGCTGGTAAGATTTTTATAGTAACTTAGAAGATCAGTTGTCTCAACTTGAAAGAAAATTTCTCTTCTGGGCTAGGTGAAATACCCTAGTTCATGTGGATTCAATGAAAAGAGGGACATGGCTTCATGATGTACATGCTGAGTAAGAGCAAATCTTAAAATGCCACATGGCTTGGCTTGCAGATGCTAAAATGTGATTTGTTTGGTATGGTGTTTTACCTTCCTATGTCTGGAAGCAACAGCAGCATGTATTGAGGATTCTCAGTGACAGGAAGACTTTGGGATATACAGTGATAAATGACATCTTGTAAAGCTGGGTGAGGTCTCTGCTCCAGCTTGCTGCTCTTTTCATTCTTTTTGTCCATCATTTGCCTCTTCTTGACTGAGGAGACAGTTGCAGTTTTGAATCTTTGAATCTTTAAAGGAGACCTTCTTATTGCACAACTGGTCCTTTCTGTGAGTAGGTGAATTTTTTTAATCAGTTAAAGTGATGATACTCCTAAGAAAGATAAATAACTCCTAAGTGATAAATATTACTAATTGCACTGCTTGGCCCAGTGCTGTTGGTTCAGTTGTCATGTTGAACTCCTATTCTGTCTGCTAAGGAAACTGTCCAAGTAACTGTAATTTTCTGTAGAATAATATTTTGAATATAAGTTAACTTCATACAGAGCCTGTAAATTAGTGTCACAGAAAGCATCTGACCTTGAAACTTCCTTTTATTTTTTGCTACATTGTTCAGCTTTAATCTTATTATGGTACCTTCTAATCTTTCAAACTATTAGAATAGGTCTCATATAGAGGGAGACATCTCCAAATGGTATAATTCTGGATGGTATGAGCTCTGTAATTTTTACTACATTCTTTGTACCCACTGAGTTAGGTTAAACATGTCTCCTTCATGTTCAAAATGTGTAGGCACTGTCTTGATTTGCTGACACAGTGAAAGAAAGATTGGCATCATGTATCACTAATCCAGGATATAAAGTGGAGACTCCACCTTGGATATTTTTATCATTTGTTTTTCTTTCCCTTGACATTTGTTCCACTGAACCCTGCACATGTGGAAGAGTGATAGAGGAGAGTCCTGCTCCTTCATTTCCTTTCACATTCACAGAGATGCTGTTCATCATGGGCAGTTATTAGATTGTCTGGAGGAAATAAATCTGCAATCCTATTAGCAATAGTTAATTTTTACATTTCTGTGTACTTGCAGTATAGAATCTTTTTCATTCAGTCACCTTAAGGCCACATAATTCCTTTTGGCATCAGTTGGTATACAGCAATTTTGTAGTAAGGTTTAGGACTCAATGTACTAACTTGATGAAAGAGCCAACAGTAAAACTGTGTTTCTTCCCTTTAAACTCAAAACATCCTGCTGTGAACAAATTCAAGTTTAGATCTTTCTAACAGCTGCAGAACAATCGCTTACTTAGTTATCAAAGATGCTGTATTTGCATAAAATGTAGTGCTTTTGCTTTTAGAGATTATTTTCATCTATACAAGCAGTAAGAAACATGTTTAGCATCTAATTTGTCAATTCATTTGATAGCATAATCTACATGTGCAGCACAGTAGGAAATGTACAGTAAGGATGCAGTAATTCCGGGGAGCAGTCTTTCCTGTTTTCCATGTGATTTATCAGAATGATAGAAAATTTGTTTACCTAATTCTTTACACCCAGTTATTTATCAGATAAACATACAGATTTCCTTTTCTAATAGACAAAAAAAATCTGTTTATGTCTGTATTGTCTAAAGACTTATGGTTCTTGTGTTGGACTGATATACTCTGTAGCTGCTTATTAAAATCTGAAAGGAACAGTCACTGAGTGAATACAGGGGTAAGGCAAAATCCTAGTAGAGATTCTGTTGCTTGTAATAGTGATTACCCTTAATTTAAAGAAAATAGAAAAAATCAGGCATCTTACTATATGGATTCTGATTTGGAGGTGTTTGAAAGATTTTTCAACCTTATTTCATTTAGGATAGTGAAATGGTTCTTACTGTGGGAGATCATGCAAATTTAAATGGTGCTTTGTGGTGTTATGTGTGTGGCTGTGTGTGTCTTGGTTTAGGACTTTAGGCCAATTTGTATATTTATATGCTAGGTTTTATTCCTGCCTGGAAGAGGGTTAGCCCTCTAATTTTGTGTCCAGCATTAAGTAAATGAGCATTTATGGCTTTACAATAACAGAAGGTTAAAGAAATCACAGAATCACAAGATGGCTGAGGTTGGAAGGGACCTATGGAGGTCATCTGGTCCAGCCCTTGACCAAGCAGGGCCAGTTGCCCACGACCATATCGAGATGGCTTTTGAACATCCTGAAGGATGGAGGCAGATATGTGGCACTTTTGAAACAGAATTTATGACTTGGCTCTTGTTCATAACATATGAGTTTTGCTTAGATTTAGCAGATATCAGAATCTTGGTTGTCAGTTTTCCTAGCATCCAAATAGATACTACAGGTACAGCCTCTAGGACATGGAGAATTGTTGCTGGTTTTCTGGGCCCACCTGGGCTGGTAGTGCTTTTAAGTGTTGACCAAGTTCATTCATTATCACATTCATCTCTGTGTTTGCCATTGGTATACCTAAGAAAGAACAGATTTATGTGGTTACATTGGCTATTCTGTATTTATGTTTGCTGTGTACAATTATAATGCAATTTTAGGCTATAAAATTTTGATTGCTTCAGGTAATTCAGTGAGAATAGTGATCATAATTCATGGGCAGCCTAGTTGATTGGCAAGCACTTGTGCTTTATTTTTTTCTCTTCAATTCTGTTTACAAAGCTTTTGCACTAAAATAGTATACAGTGTTATGTATCAAAATAATTAGAATGTAACTTTTTGATAATGTTCATGAGAATAACTGTCATGAGCTTTTTTTGAATCTGCACACCAATCTTGCAGTATTTTAAACAGTGGTCTAGTTACATATGCAATTTATCACTAGATATTAATTTCTTTTACTAATTTCTTATTTTTCCAGAAGTATTACAGTTCTTCAGTGTAATAACTATATTAATGTTTGAAATCTGGCATCAGCATATTTCATAGGTTTCTGGGTTATGACAGGTACTTTGGTTTTGAAATAGTGATGGTGATTTTTGAATGAGGCTACTGTCAAAAAGATACCAGAAAGGAAACTTTGTAAACAGAAAAAATACTCAATGCAGAAAGGCATGAAATCTTGCTCCAGTGAAGGTATAGTGGAGTAATTCTGATTTTCTTTTTTTTTTCTTGAATTCTAGATTTATCCATGGCAGTGCAAAAATTTTCACAGTCTTTACAAGATTTTCAGTTTGAGTGTATTGGAGATGCTGAAACTGATGATGAAATTAATATTGGTAAGTACACTCTGAGCTCTGCTTGCAGTAATGTTTTTATGTTGTTTCTTCTATATTTAATACATTGTCAAAATAGAGTGGGGCAGTTCACAGTTGTTTTTTAATGGAGCATGTCACAAGAAGAGAACAATTTCAGTGAGCAGAAATCATGCAAGTCTTCAAAAACACGTGTCAAAAATACATGATGTAGCTTGGTTCGTGGTAGTGGAAAGTACTCAGCAGTACTTTTGTCAGCTGAGTCAACTGTGAACTCTCAATTCTGCTGCTATTTTTATGTTTCAGCAAGTTTTCAGTGGGTTGCTAAAAGGTACACAAGTTTCCTATGAAACAACGTAAATCTGAAAAAAACCCACCAAAGTGCCTAGTATGACACAGGAAGTATTTAAGGGTCTAAAAAAAGGAATAAGCTCTTTACAACTTGTGCATTCCTAAGTATATAGTTATCTGAACTTTTACTAGTTAAATTTACTAGTTGCTTAATGTTCTGTCTCTGTGCACATCCAGAAATTCTGCATTTGCAGAACTGAACAGCTCAACTTGTCTTGAATGTAAACCTCTTTAATGTCATCAAATATTCTTCCCTCAGCAGACATTTCTAGGGTTCAGAAATTCAGTCACTCTTTATTGCAGGGCATTGCTGTGGTTGTACTGATGCTTTTGGGCAGTAGCACAGCAGCTGGAGTGCTCTAACTCCCATTGGTTAGAAACTTGGGTTATAATCCATCTTTGGTGTGGCTAAATTCAGTGTCATGAGTCTTATATACCACATGGCCCCCATGTGTCTCCCAAAACATCTGAGAGGAAGTAAGATGGTTGTTAAAGAGTGGTGGCTTCTAAAAATAAGTAATTTTGGCAGTACAAGAGGGAACATAGGACTTGCTAGTATCTTGTAAAAATGTTCTGTGTAATGCAGAGAGGAAACTCAGATTTAGGCTTTTCCAAGTGTATCTCTTATTATGATCTATTTTCAAGTCTCTTCTCCCTTCAGTTTTTCCCTTTCCTGACTGGGTCATTGGACAAAAGGTCTGAGCTTCTTGCTTTCACTGACAAGGTTTGACTCATTCTCACTCTACAGCGTTGCAATAGTCAGAAAACTGTCATCAAAGATGACTGGTATTGGGTCACTGTCTTCCACTAACTTTTTGCAGGGGAGTGGGAGGGGATATTTCATTTTACTGACATGTAAAAGTAGGGGAGTGAAATCACTGAGGAGCTACTACTCAGGTATAGAATTGCATATATTCTTCAGGTGTGTCAAGTTTGGAAAGAGACAAAAAACTAAGTAGTGGGTATGTACTCTTTGGTATTCTACATATTATGTCTTGGCTGTGGAAGTTACCTTGTAGATACTGATAAACTAAATTTGCAGTATTTCAGTTATATGTCTTAGATTTGGTCAATAGCATTTTTTAAGACATAAGGTTTTGCATTTAAAATGAGTTGACTGAGGACAAGACAACATTCATTTAATTTGTAACCTAAACGTAGGAAAGAAAAGGCATTTTATTGTTTGGACATTACACAGGCGTTTAAAACTATTTAGGAAAAAAAAAGTTCATTAAGTTTGACAGCTGATTTATTTTACTTGAAGCTTCAAAGAAGGGATTTCTAGCTTCTAAAGCACCAATTGCCTGATGGATTGTCATGTACATCAAAGAAGCTTGTAAGAGTAAAAGGTAAACTGACAGAAATCAAAATCAAGTCTAACAGAGCTTGAATGATACTGTGTGCTTTTATAGAGTAAGGCTCAATTTTTGATCTCCCTAGAGCCAGTGACCTAGAATTTATCCATATCTTTAACATGCCCCAACAAACTAGATGTTTGCTTATCATCAAAGACAGCTGTGTATAGATGAATCCCTCTCTGTGCCTCCTTCTGCCTTCACCTCCATTTATTAAGAGCATCTACAACTGTGCAGGCCACTGGGAAGTTCTTCTTCACACTGCAGTGATGCTCTGACTCGATAAATATTGTACAAAACCACCACATACACAGGGGCTTAATATAAGGACTACATTCTGAAGGTTTTAAAATACATTTCTATTTCAAGCTTAGCATTGAAAATCCACCCTAATCCACTTTAGCATTGGAAATTCACCATCTGCATAAGATGACTTCTGTCAGGATGTGATAATTTTAAATAAAAAAGTTTCATCTTTTTTCAGAATTAAATATAAGTGATTTAAGTGATTTTTTTTTTTTTTTTTCTTTCTTACCAGTGATAAAAATTTGGAACTGAATTGATAGCTCCAGTACCAATTTTGCTGGAGGCAATATTAGAGTTGAAGGTCTCTGTTTAGTAACCAAGCACAACTTAAATTTTCCTAATTTTTTTTTTTTTACAACCTGAGATTTAATGATAGCGGGTTTATTTGCATTTCCTGTAACCTGTGCCTTTTTAGTTGCTCTCTTAATACAACTCATCTATTCCAATAAGCCCATTACACATAATGCACAAGAAGTAGTTTTAGTTAAGCTCCATGACACACTCCATATAAACAAGATAATGGTGGTGTTCTTTATTTTAATCAGTTATTTAATCCAGTGATTTATTGGGGTTTTTTTGTTTTCTTTTAGTTCCTATTTTACTTACTTTTTATTTACAAATGTTGAATTCTGTAGAAAGGGTGTTCTCCTTGGAGAAAAAAATCTGTGTTCCTGTGCCTGTATATTAGATAGTCTTTTCATGTTGCAAGTTACCTGGTTTTATCTACATAGCCACTTTCAGGTATAGCATGCCCAGTTTAGAGTAATTTTGTGCATGGGTTGTAAACAATTCCCATGATTTTCTTGAATAAGCAGGCTGGCCTGTTCTGCAAATCATCTACAGCTTTGGTTTTTGTTGGGGTTTTTTGTTTGTTTGTTTTGGGGTGTTTTTTGTTTGGTTGGTTTGGATTTTTGTTGGGGTTTTTTTAATAATTGTTCACAATAGAGGATTCATACTATAAAAAGCTTTTTCAGATTTTCAGCTTTTTACCAGCAAATTGGGTTTTGGAAACTGTGCTCCCCAGCTTTACTAGCTTTGCTCATTAAAAAATAAACAAGCTAGGAAGAACTGCCAGTGTTGTCTCTTCCTTGGTTTTGGAATGCATGTGGAAACATGTGATCTGCAGCAAAACATGGGCCGTAGTATTTGATAGCAGAACGTAGTTATTAGCTCCAGTTGCATGTGATTAAGTCAAGTGATGATATTTTTGTGCCAGTGAAAAGTTTTGCAGAAAGTAGCATGTTCAAAGCGAAAATAATACGAGGAGTCTCTAATGAGTGAACCATTAATACTAAAAAGGCATAGTAATGAAGATTTGATATAACTTAGCCTTACTCTGAGAAGAGGATGATGCTTACCTCATGTAACAATCATGCTTTCCTTGGACTGATGTACCAAGACCTCATAACACTTCGCCATTCCCTCCTTTAGACACATCACCCTGTGCACAGTTACTCTCAGCCCCCTTTGCAAATAATATTTTGCACAAAAATTAAATACTTCAGATTGACAGTGAATGTAAAGGAGGTCAGTCATTTGTCATGCCCAGTGAGTGTTTTGTGTAAAATAGACACAATTTTTGCATGGTTCAAAACTTACAGGTAACATAGAAGGTTACACACATGGGGTAGGTGCAAAAACTATGTTCTTAATGAACATGTGATTTTTCCCTCAGTATATACTTTGTAAGGAGAAGGTTTGCTCAGTGCCTTCTAGTATTATCCAGCTTGTATCGCCTTCATCCTTCCCCAGGGGTTTCCCTGTTTTGATCCTCTTTTATTCTGTTTGTGTTATCTGGATTGTGGCTGCTACAGATGAAAATAATAAACATTAGTTATTCATTGGAATTCTGTCTTGCACCTTTGTGTCTATTTTGTATTATGGCTAATATCAGTGAGATCTAATAGCAGCAGTATAAGATCACTCTCTTCAGAGTTAAAGAAAACAAGAAATAAATACATTCTGATGTTCTGGCATTTTGTTTTAGCATCTTTTTTATTAGCATGTGCTGTTTAGCAAAAAGCGCTGAAAGGCATGTGTGTTTCACTCTGTCACTGATGGTTTTGAATTTATTTTTCCCCCCTGAAGTGAATTATATTATGACAGATATTTCAGGTAGCATCAGATTCTTCATTGAGGAATGCAGTAGGATTATGATGATCTATGAAATTGTTATTTATTGAGCCATAAAGAATAGGTCAAAAGTTCTAATACATGGTATCTTTTCTTACAGGAACTGACTTCTTCTCTTGCTGCTAGCACATGGCTCGTGTGATCTTTAGTGACTCACACCTTAAGTTGTTCAAGGGATTATTAAATTGTTAGCAACTAACCATCTACAGAACTGTTAGCTCATACCTGACAATTATGTTGTGTACAGCAGTCAGTTTCAAGCTGAGCTTTGAAAAATCAACGAAAATGTACTGGAGAGGAAGAACTCAAAAACAAACAAACATGCAAAATGTTAACAGTAGTTGTTTGTTAAAGTCCACTGCTGTGTTCTTAAAGCTTTCTTGTTTGAGTTGAGCAATGATGCCGGAAGCTCAGTCTTCTTTTTCTTGTACTGGGCGTCCGCATGCAAAATGCTTTTGAGTTAGCAGCTGCTCTGCCCTCTTGAAGAGCCTGTCAGAGCACAAGCATCCTGTAATTCAAAGTTGCAAATAGACCTGTCTTGAAAAATTTGTGTATAAAACTAGACAAAAAAGAGCAAAAAAATCAGAAAGCCTTCTTTCCCCCCTCTCTTGTAACAATGTAAAGTGTTAATTGACATTAAGAGGTGCCAAATTCCATTTTTAATGGTTCAAACTATGCATACAATGTTCTATTAACATAAAATAAAATAAAACAACAAAAATTTATATAGGAACTTGATGATTGCCTAAAACGTGTGGAAGTAAATCTTGGCAATCAATCTGTGAACATGGCAGTCTCAAAGTTAGGACAATGTCTTTTGGAGGTTAATCAGAACCCTCAGAAGGTAGCTGTCAGGCTGTTCACAATTTCAAGCCACTATTGTTTGTGGGGTGTGATGGCTTCTTGAATTTGCATGTCTGTTTCTGAATTATTTATTAAATGCTGTTGAACCACCTACAATCTGATTCACTTGGGTATCTTACAGGTCATCTCCTTAATCACTTGAGTTCAGCTTTGATGTTTGAGAATGTTAATTTTAGGGTTAATATTCTATCTACTTTGCACTAAATTCCCATTGTAACCGGGTTTCTAAATGGAATTGCCAAATACCAAGTAAGTCTAAAATTAATTCCAGTGTCTCAGGTCTATTGCTGCCTTACCCAAACCAAAGAAGAGGCTCCTCCCACCCCCTTGAGGACAAAGTTCCAGGAGTGGATTTTTTTTTTACCATAGGCATCATCCCAATAACTTTGCTAGTGCTTGAGTTTGTTGACCTGGTGGAACATATTAGAGACTAGTGTGTTTACAAAAGGTGGTTTTATTTTATATGGGTGGGGAAGGGTTGAGTCCTGAATTAGGCTAGAAAGCTATTTATAATGCAGAGTGAATTTGCATAGAAAGATTGTCTGTTGTTTTTTCACATTAATTACTTGCTTAGATTTGCCAGCTCTTTTTCCTCCAACTGAAAGAATGAATTTTAAGATTAACTTTTTAGGTGCCTTTCAAAGCAAGTTTGTGTAAGCTACTTGTAAGATCACAGGGCAGGGTTCTTTGGTACTCTTACTGGACTGTTTTTATCTGCAAAAGTTAAACAGTAGCAAATCAAGGGAGGAACTCAACACAATCAGAGTATGACATGACTCAAGTGTGTTTAAAATCTGTTGATTTTGTTCCTACCATTTATTTTCTTTAATCTCTGTTACATATTTGACAATTTAAACAAACCCCACCTGTTTCCGGAAGGCTATTGTTTCTTGACTCCAAAAAATGAGTGATTTTGTGCTAGTGCTGGGATCCCATTGAGGCATCAAAACAACATCTGCACCAGAAAGTGGAGGCTGGCATTCTGTTGGTCCAGCCCAGAGCTCTAGTCCTTGCTTCAGAAGGCTGAATGAAGACTGACAAAGCAGGAAACAAAATAATGTTGCAAAAAGCCTTTATCTGTTCAGGAGAAAAGGTAAAATAAAATCAACAGCACAGTCCTTGTTTTTTCTTCTTCTCAAGATACCTATCTGAAGGTTGTTAGAATTTGCATGCTTCGTTTCCTGTTTACCTTTAGACAAGTATTCAAATGAAAAAAATTAGATTGGCATGGTTGATGCAGTTACTGCCATTCCTGTTTGTCCTACCCTTCTTCTGTGTTTGGAGAAGATGGATGTTGAGTAGGAGCTCTCCTGAGTCACTGCTGTTTGCATCCTAGTGTGCTATGGGAATCATGTTAGTTCATTTTATCATCTTGAACTGCAGGCAGTGGTGTTTCAGATGCCACTTGCCTTGGAGTTCGTGCTGTTCACAGAAAGCCTGAGGCAGGCAATGGACAGAAATAACTTTGGTTGTCCTGATGCATTCTGCTAAGGAGACAAAATGAGTCAACATTTGATCTGAACAACTGAGCAGATAAGTGGACAAATCCATACCACTCACAGATCAAGATGAAGTAGCTTTTGTGTCCCTTATTAATATTTTGATCTTCTGGACTCTTGTGGGTATCTTCTACTTTATTGTCTTCATTCCATGATTTCAACATAATTCCTCTTCCCTCCTTTATTACTTAACTTCATTATTTCTAGAGTTGGGCATCCCAGGAGAAGTATGAATGCGTGTGGAGAAAGTCTGAGGACTAGAGAATTATTTAACTGAGTTTTTTTGAAAATAACCAGTATATACTGTTGCTGTGTATCATACACTTTCAGTAAAAAGGCATAACACTTCAGAGTTGTCAAGTTAGCATACTTCTTGGGCAGTAGGGATTCATTTTCAAAAACAGGTAGTGGTTTGATCAACTCAACTTTGAGATACTCATCTTCAGGTTTGAGCAATGAAGGTGAAGGATTTGTACTTCCTGAAATCAAAATGCTTGGTAGAAGTTAGAGTTTTAAGCACAGAACATCCTTGATCCATCTGCAGGCCTAAATTCAACAAAGCCATGATGGCAAACCAAACATCTGTTGAAGTTGTTGGTGATATTTTTCCTATTTAAACTGTTCCACCATTTAAGCAATAAATGCATAAAATTTTACAAGTCAGAAAAGCAGTATTAATGATTCTCAGATGCATTCTGAATATATTGCTTTTCCTTTTACTTCCCCTATTTCAGCACCCGCAAATAGCCACACACAAATACAGTTTGTACAGCTGGAAAGACTGAAATATCAGGAAACTTTCATTTAAAGTATGGTTGCATCTCTGAAGAATTGGGGATTGGCAAGCCTGAAGTGTAGTCATAATCACTTCTAACTCCTTTGTTTATAGAATGCTATGATTGAACATTACTTTTGCAGCTTAACATGTTGCTCAGTGGTTGTTTCAGACATTGTCTTGTTATTCAGCCATTCAGAAAAACTTGAGCTTGAAGTAGCAATTCTTGTCTTAGAATGAAAGATTTGTATCAGTAAATGTTATATCATTATGTAATATATAGT
>NW_008680976.1:95142-95466 GCF_000695815.1 Acanthisitta chloris | reverse complement strand
CCGGGCCGGACGTCGCCCCCGCAGGTCAGTGCCGCTCCCCGCGCTGTCTGTCCCGCCGCGCTGTCTGTCCCCGCGTGAGGGGAGAGATGCGGGACACGCTGAGTGCTTCGCTCTCAGCCTTGTCCCTTGTGCTTGGTTCCCTCGTAAGGTCTGATAGCGCCTCAGTTCTGCTTATGCACCGTGTGATGTCCATTCAACGCGGGTCACTGATTGTGCTTTCGGGTCCTTCTGCATAGGTGTTCGCCTGTCCCTGAGGAGCTGCGTCCCTGAGGTGGCTCACGGAGCCTCGGCCGAGTGAGGGTTGCGAGCACGGGAGCCACGTGC
>NW_008680976.1:89246-95095 GCF_000695815.1 Acanthisitta chloris | reverse complement strand
GTTCCCTCCCTCTGGAATTCCGGCGCTGCAGTGGGACTGGCATGGCCCTTCGTGCCCGGGGCACAGTGACACCGCTCGGGGCTGTCTCGGGGCTGTGAAGGGATAGCTGGGAGCAGGTGTGGAGCTGCCTGTTGGGGATAGGCGAAGGAAAGATCCTTGAAATCACCTCATGAGGGAGAAAAATGGGTGTAGCTTGGTGTGAACTCAGTGGTGTGTTGGAAAATGAGGCAGGGCTGGACGAGTGTAAATCCCTTTTCGTTTTATTTAGTAGATAAAAGGGAAAATCATAAAAGAGCTACTGCTTTCTAGAGAAGTGTCCTCCAACTTTTTTGGGTGCACATGCCTATCAATAAAATCACTTCTTAGCATTGCACCTTCCATTATGTGCATTTATTGATACATCAGCTAAATACAGTTACTGCTGTATGATATATACACTAGGAAATATGACCCAAAGTAAGATAAAGTAAAAATAAAATAGACACTATTTTAAAACACTCCTTTTAATCCGACAAGAAATGCTTCTTCCCACCCCTCAGTGGACTCCTGGTGTGTATCACTCCTTTGGGAGACAACTTGTGTTATTTTGAATGGAATGTTCTTAATCTCATAAGAACATAAACATAACCAGGTGTTGAAAATAAAGAATTTATTTTCTTGGCCTGTTTTTTTTTATTTTAATCCGGGCCATATGTGTATGGGTAAAATCTGTTTGAAGATAGTGAAATCATAGTGAAATGCTGTTTTATCTTCTCTTAGTTTTTTTCTCACACCTATCTAGTATACTGATTAGAAGGGGTGAGATACTCAGCATTTCTAGAACTATTAGTCACTGGCAAATACTGTAACTTCAGAGTTCAGGAAATTGAGGGAAAGTGATCCTTTTTTTTGCCTGTCTTCACAAATCTACCATGCCTTGAAACAGAAGTTGAGAGTGCTTGTTCTGAGGAGATCTGGGCTTAGAAATTATGCCAAAAGCAGAGTGTTTGGGTTAGTCTTCAAATTCCTAAGTTAGCTTTGGTGTAGGATATCAGCAAGTTTCCAGCCAGACAAACTGGAGGTTGTGTTACCTGACCTCACTGTCTCGATTGTAAATTGAAAGTTTTCTCCTTTGGTTGCTGCTGATGTGGCACAGAGAGTGAGGTGACAGCTGCACCTTTTATGGCTCAGAGAAGAGTTGTGTTTCCTTAGCACCTGAGAGTAATGTTCAACTCTGTGTACCTGACTGCTAGGAGGTGACTTTAACAACCATGAGGAGAGAGATCCTTACTGTTCTTCCACCTTCTGTTCTTTCAGGACATCTTCCCTGGCCAAGCTGAGGCTTTCTGTGTCTGATGGAGAGAGCTGAGCAGATGTGCTGATTTCTCTGGTGCTCCTGGACTGCTGGATGCAAGCACTGACTGTGAGCTGTGGTTTTGCTTTCTATCACATCACAGTGTCATTAGTACCAGAGCACAGGGATGGAGGAAATTGCTGTTGAAGTGCACTTTGTAATCTCTGTGTTAGTGCACCTGCTCACCATGTGTTTAAAGGGTCCTTTAGTGTCCAGGTGTGCCCAGTTAGCAAGGTGTATCCTCTCACCTGCCAAAGCATCTCAGCCTTCCCTAGTAAGTGCTTCTCCGTGATTAAATAGGATTAGTTTTAGGACCAGCTCTTGGATGAGATTCTTCTCCATCTTACCACTGAGAGGGACAGAGATTGCAGGTGAGTTTAGACCATGTCTCCCCAAAACAGGCTGATGCAAGTTTCTGAATTCTTGCTGTACCTCCTGCCCCTTCCAGGCTGTGGTTGAAAAGTCGAAGTATTCCCACTCAGCATTACTGAGGTGCACACTGAGCTGTGCTCATTTGCTTGAGTGTTGTGGCATGTGCTGTGAGAAGTGCTTAGAGCACAGGTGAAGAGGCTGCATGTAAAATAATGGAGACACTGCTTAGAGCACAGGTGAAGAGGCTGCACGTAAAATAATGGAGACACTCTGGATTATGGTCTGTGGGAGGGAAGGGTAACTGAAGGGAATGTGTCTGTGCTGTTTTGGGGGCAGTAGGAGAATGCAGAAAGGTTGTCTTTTTTCTTTTCGCCGATTGTTCATGTACACTAATAAAATGCTCTTTATAACCTGATTGGCTTTGGAGAGCTCCCAAAGTCAAATTGTTTTCTGTATTCCTTCTAGCTTTTGGGGCTTTTTTTCATTTCCATGATTTCCCTCAGAAAAAGAGAGGGAATGTTTCTTGTGCTTGCGAGAACTGTTAAGCTTCAGTTCTTTTTCAGACATGACTGATGGATAAAAACACTTGGACACGAAGTGTTCATCTGGTAGAATTCCTAAGAGAAGTTCAATGACTGATGGATAAAAACACTTGGACATGAAGTGTTCATCAGGTGGAATTCCTAAGAGCAGTTTGTTTCAGAAGCCTCTGTTTTTGTCAGTGGTTTCATTCATGAGAGCAGATAAGGCTGGTTGGTGGCTATTTGAAATGTACAGTCAAGTGGTAGCTAAATCTTTCATTAGTGATGTGGCTCAGCCTGCACTGGTAAGATCTGCAGTGTTGGCCATGCTGTGTTGTTGTCTGGCTCCAGGATTGGTTTGTTCCTGCTCCAGCAGTATCAGTAGCAGTAGTAGTTGGCTGTTAGCTTTCACTGTGTTTAGTCTGAAACTGGTCTTTGAGTTTTGAGGGCAAAGCTGATCTGAGTTTGTCCATGTAGTGTCACTGGGGCAGCTCAGGTGCTAAGCAGTTTAAAACACTAGTCAGGTGATAATCACTTCCATAATGGGATTGTTGGGGTGTAGCTGATAAAGCTTTTTGTATGCAGGTTAATCCCACAGAGGGTTAATTCTTACTAAAGGAGTAATTTACATTGTTGGGGCAGAGCTGAGTCTGAGTTGCTTTCTGCAGGGCCACGTGTTATCAGTTGGATGGGGACAGTGTTTGGTGAACTGCAGCTGCAGCTAGTTTTGAGTGACTGTTTAGCTGCAAGAAATCTTCATTCCCTGTCACAGACAGACAAAACCAATTACTGTGGAATACCTGAATACTTCCCAACTTCTAAATTTATTAGTAAATCTTCCTTGTTCCTTGACCTTACTCTTGGAAGTGTCAATGCAGTTTGAAAAAAACAACTTGTCTTTTAGAAATAATGTTAAAACCATTTTTTAATAGTGGATATTTTATATGGAATCTGTGCAAAATTGTCTTCAAAGAGGCTTATGAATGATTTTGGTCCTAGAAACAAATAATCCTGCTCTCCTCTGCAGTAGCCAGAGCTGGCTTTGGCTGATTGATCTCAGCCTTTTGGACCGTACATCTCACATGGCACACAGGGAACCACAAAATAAATTATATACTTCACCATTTCTGCAATTCTTAGGCCTTGGATGGTTTATACTCTTCCTTCAGGTAAAAGGGAATGGAAATGTAAGCCTTTGGAATGTGGCTGGGAGAAGTAATGGGATGGGCAGGTGACAGCCCTTAGCCTGTAGTTCAAAATGTGGCAATGGCATGGAAATGAGGAGGAGTGTTTTAATCAACAGGCTAAGTGACATAAAGTTTTGCTGCTGACACTAAAAATGTGTGAAGTGCATAAGAGGGTGAGGATAGTGAAAGTGTCAGTTATTAGTTGGATTCAAGAGGCTTAAGACTGACAGAATTTATTTCTGAATCCCTTGCCCATGTTTTTTCTTCTGCTAACAAGTGCAAAACACAGAGGATTTCTTGGCAATCTAGTGATTACCAGGGGAAAGACTACTTTTGTTTTATTGTTGTGTTCAAATGTGAGAAGATAAATTCATAGATTTAATCATACAGTGGTGTCTGAGGGATTGTTTGCTGCCAAAAGAAACTCATCAAACTCTTCTTAACTGCCCTTCAAAATATCTCTCATCTCTAGAACTTGCTGTCAGAGAGTCTTAGCCATGTGGTGGTTAAAGCAGGGCTGACTTAGCTGTGTTTGTTCTGCTGTTCCTTTTATTCCAGGTAAGTGGTGTGGCATGAATTAGTGGCTTTTGGTGAGTTTTTGTGTTTGTTGCTTAAGAAATAAACCATTTGTTTCTCTTGGAATACCCTCGGATGCTGTTTCAGAGCCTTGGACATAAGGTGCTGTGTTGTTTTCTAACTTTGGAGTGCTGTTTGCTGAAGTCTAGTGATAGGCAAAACTTCAGTAATGCAAAGGAAATATTTTTTTTGGAAGAGTGGACATTGTCATTTGTGTAAGGAGAGGCTAAGTAATCTCAGGCTTATGTCTCTGGCCCATAATTGTATGTTCAAAGGTTGAGTTTCTGATGTAATGGAGTTGATGTCTCGTGCTAATATTCAGGATATGCTGTGCCTGGCAATACATGGAAAGAGAAAGTGTCAGTCTCTATAGTGGGGAAAGCAGTGGAGAGAGAGCTGTGGCAAAACAAGTCTGGTAATAGTATGAGACTCTACAGCAGGGAAAACAGATCAACACGGAGCAAAGTGCTGGAAACAGCAAACTGTGAATCTTCTTTCTCACTTGGAAATCTGGAGTTTGCTAACATTGCATTTCTGCCAAGAAAACTGGGGAGCGAGGGGGAATGTTCCCAGTGCAGTGTAAGTGGCACGTGAAGGTAAGAGCAGAAATCTTGGGGTACAGTTGAGTTTTAAGGGTGGTGTTGGTTTTTTTGCTGGCGTTCTCAGCCTTTTCCCTTGGTACTGTGTTCCTCTCAGGTCCCACTTTTCCACAGCTTTCTTAGAGAATAAGATTACTCTGCCTTGTTAGCATCTTTACTGATCTAGTACATGGATAAAGACACCTTCTGATCCCTAAAGGATAAAAAAAGTAAGACTTATCAGAGAAGGATATTTCATTTAAAGATGCCATATCTTCAAAAATGGAAGCATAGTGATGGAATAGCTCTTTAATCACAAATTCTGTAGGATTTCTAGAGTGGATGAGCAAATCTTCAGAGTCTCCAAAAGTCCTGACCTATATAGGCAAATTAGAATGGAGGTTTTTTCCAGCCCTGACATCTAGTCAGTAACTGTCCCAGGTAACCATACTGAAGTCTTTGAGGAGGTTTCTGGCTTGGGGTGCGTTCATTGCAGTATGTTTTAGCTGGTGTTGCACACGAGTTGTGCTCCTGATGAAATGAAATGGAGATAACCAATATTTGGCTAAATCCTCACTGTGCAGTATGTGGGAAGCATGACAGAATAGCCTCCACTCTCTACTGAGTTTAAGATAAGAACTCACTGCAATTCATATAAGATATGACAAGTCAGGAATGAATCAGAATTTGTGGAATTCAAGTTCTTTTTGCAGCCTTACAGACAAGAATCTCAGCTTTCATCAGGAGAATAAATATTTTGCTTTAGATTGAAAATGTCATGTCATCTCATGAGATAATCCTAATTTTTTCTGGTATTCATATTTCCTCCCACTCAAGACTATTTCAGGACCCTCAGTTTCTGGAATGATTTCAAATGCTCTTCACTTCTGGCACCACTAGAATTTTAGGGAGAGCTGAATTGCAGGCCAAAGAGTTACAGCAATTGTACATGGCTAACTCTTGGCTGTGCTACCTACATCCCTTTTGCTGCTGCCAGCTGCAGTGCTTGTTGGATCCTTTGCTCAGCCATTTCCCCTTTTAATTTGGCATAAGCTAATTTGATAAATGAACTGAAAGCCCTTCTGCTGCTTTAGCATGCTGAAACACCATGTGGCTTGTCCAGTGAGCAGAGGTGCCAGGCTGAAGATGCTGCTGCAGGAGTAGTTGGTAGTTCAACAGGCTCAGGCTCTCCTGACATGCTGTGAAAACTGCAACCCACTATTAGCAGGAGGAGTTCAAAAAGTTATCTTAGGTGGTTGGGGGTGGCTCATACAGCTTAATG